>NW_026623241.1:687233-819299 GCF_030028575.1 Malurus melanocephalus | reverse complement strand
TTAGAATATATGAGGTTTTTATGATATATATGTGATTGTGACAACAGCTGTAGCATTCCAATAATATTTCAGTACTGAGGTGGTTCACTAGCAGTTCTTTCAAGTCAGGGGAAAAAAATTACTTTCCACATACAAATATGGTAAGTTCTTGTAACATCTTTTATCATCAGAAGTGCTGGGTACCTCCTGCCCCTCCAAACAGAGGAATAATTTTGTGAGTCTAGCATTGAACTAAAATACCATGAAAGGCCATCAGGGTAGTGAAGCCTTATCTTCCTGACTACTACCTGCAGCAATCATCTAAAAAACCTATATAGTACCCAAGAGCATACCTAATGTTCTATCTTCATTAAAAACAATGCAGAGACCAACAGAGAAAGAGCACACATGCCCAAAAATTATTAAGCTGTAATCTAGAATGATGGTACCAATCAAAGCTATAATGGTACCAGCTTTTTTGTATAGATACTGGACACAGACAATTTAAACAACTCCACATTAAGTGTATGCAAGATTCTGAATTCAAACATGTCATGTTTATTAGTGACTGTTTTCAGAAGTGCTTCTAGGGCACTACTGGAAGAGTAAACCCAATTAGGCACATCTAAATGCCTTTCCCTACCCGTAAAGACCAAACAAAGYTGGCATTTAACTTAACTATGCATATCTTTCAAAACATCATTGCAGAATAGTCACCCCTCTCTAAAGCATTAGACATTAGCTTATAACCAAGTTTTCTAGAACTTAATAGTTTTTAAATTTTCAAACTGTCAACTATGGCATATTCTTAAATTAGTAACTATTAATACCTATTTCAAAAATTACTTTGATGGTCCTGTACCATAATTAACCATATAATTATTTCCTATCAAAGCTAGCCTTTACTGATTCTCTCTTTTCTGTGATACTGCTAATATGTATTTTAGGGCCTAAAGACTGACTCTTTTTTGTTACAACTAAGGATGCAAATTTCACTTATTAATTCAAACACTTCAATCGCTGAAAACAAATAAATTTAACATAGCCGGTACAAAAATTATTGCACCTAATACTGCTTTGTTTAACCACTCCACAACTACTACGCTCACAGCATGACAAGAAATCTCYAAAAGTTTTCTAAGAAAGTGGTCTTTTGGGCTACCAAAGATTTAAAATTTGTAGGTATGTTTGCCTTCATAGTCACATGTGGKTTTTTTTCCCCAAGGAAGAGTACCTCTTTTGTAAAGCAGAAAGCAATTTTAAATCACTCAAGGCTCTTTAGAAAAATCCCAGTAGGATTTTTTTCCCAGGTAAATTTTTAGCACTGTAATTGTGTCACTTTGCATTTGTGAAGACTTAAAGAAGAAAATGTTGAGAAATGTTCATTTATGGCAACTGATTTAATGTTTAAAAMAAATCCCACCTTTTATTCATGTAGATATTGCCAAATCTCTATTTGATGATGCAGTTTTTGAACTATTTTCATAAGCAACCTCTATTCCATCCTCAAATAYGACTTTGCTTTCTAAAAGCTTCTTGCTGTTAATATCACAGCTACTCTTCTCGGGAATGCTTTGCTCATCCAAAGTTAAACATCTCCACTGAATYTGCCTCAGACCTTCAAAAAGCAATACAACTGTATGGGCTCCTGCTGCAGGTGAGCAATGAAAGGGTGCCTWGCCCCTCCCTCAGGACCTCTCCATGTAAATTCCAGATGTGTCTGACTCCCAAGTAGAAAGGAGAACAKCCTTGACAAAAACATGGAATTGAGAACAACAACAAAGTGTATATGTTTTTGCTTTGTGAGTTTGCATATATTTAGCCATACATGACTCTCAAGCAACTTAAATCAAAGCTTCAATCAACAATAAAGACATGACTGGTAAACACACCTGACAACCTATGCCAAGCACTTGGCAGATAAAAATTAGTCAGGGAAGCTACAGAAATAGCAGAAAATGTTAACATACAAAAAAATCCACATGAAACTAAAGCATTAACTACCTCATGAAGTTATGCCTGCAATTACCTGAACGAACAGAGCATAAGAAACTACAGTAAGTCTTTAATGGACTTTGTTCTGCTTATACAAAATTAAATGTTATTTCCTAATGTTTCTTCCCATTCTTATGTGGTTTATTTACACAAGAAGAAGGGAATATTTATGGTGTAAAATTAATCCACTTTGAATCAGGCAGAACTCACTATAGAAATAAAATGACAAAGACAGAAGTAACATTTTTTAAAAGTCCAATAGAGGGTAGACCTGAAAGCCATAATTTAACCATTAAACACCACTGTATCAAAGGATAGCTAATTAATATTGAATTTAAACCAGTTTTTAAGAAGAAAGAGAAAGTAAGATTTCACTGAAATGCCAGAAGTATACATGCCAAAATGTAGTTAAGACCATGCTTGGTCCACAGAAGAAATATCTCCCCTTTGTCAGAGAAGCATTTTTAACAGAAGTTCTTCTGTCAAATACAGAGTTCTGGRCAGTCAAAAACCATCTTCCACTCACAATCCTAGACAAAGAAGGCTCTTGCTTGTGAGCAGTTCAGATACTGCTCCTGTAATAGGTCAGTCATACAGAACCCACATTAGACAGTGGTAATCACTGCTGGAAAGAAGGGCTTATCCTCTTGCTTAGATATCATTGCTCTTTGGGACACAAACTGTAACAACTCCAGGGCAGGACAGGCCACTGCTACTTTAACTCTGCTGGTCTCTTAAATTTTTCTTACCTCCTTTGTGATTGTTTTCAGAAYCTCTTTTAGGGTGAGTGACATCAGCCATCATTAGCATTTGTTATCTGCCCTCAGTTCACAATTTTATAAAACATAACAGTTGAATTGGTTTCTGGCCAAAAGCAGTTAATGCTTATTTTTAATATTCACTGTTTGCAAGGCATTTACTACTGATTAAGGTGATCTAATTGCAGCCTTCCAGTASCTGAAGAGAGCCTAGAAGAACAAYAGAAAGGGTTTTTTTACAAGGACATGTAGTTACAGGACAAGGGGGAATAGCTCCAAACTGAATGAGAGTGGGTTTATATTGGATATTAGGAGGAGCTCTTTACTGTGAGGATGGTGAGGCCCTGGAAAAGGTTGCTCAGATAAGCTSCAGATGCCCCATCCCTGGAACGTTCAAGGCCAGGCTGGATGGGGCTCTGAGCAACCTGGTCTGGTGGAAGGTGTCCCTGACTATGATTTGGGCTGGATCTAGAGGAGCTTCAAGCTTCCTTCCAACCCAAACCATTCTGTGATCCATGAGAATTATATCCACCAATACAAACCTTTAGGTATTGTGTGACTAATCAATATGATGAAATAGTTAATTTTGAATTACATGCTAATTGGTAGAAAATTCAGTCACCTCTGGAAACTGAGGTGCAGCTATTTTATTCTAAAAACTACAGACATGGAATTAGTTGAAAGGTGAAATTTAATATCCTGTTGGAAGGCAGTTAGAACACTTGCTAAAGTTAAGTTGCATGCATTATGATAAAGAAAATTCTGCTAAATATTTTGAAGAAGACTTTTGTTTTCATCAAGTATATAACACCTAATTAACTGGATATACCACCTAATAAGCTGACAGAAGAGACAAATTACTAATGAAAACTTGTGACAGWTTTACTGAAGGAGAAAATTTGGATTCCTTTTTAATAAAGCCTAAATAATCCCATTAAACTGTTGTTCACCACTAGACTAACTGAAATACKCTATTGCAAGTAACTCATTTTCAACCACCCCTCCCCTCCTTCTAGCAGAAATGGTCAAGATCATGACTTAGGATCTGACCTCTGCTAGTAGAAAACTATGACAGATGGCCTATTCAGGGCTTTTCAGGATAAACGGATTTAAGTTATAAATATTTACTGGCCTACTGGCCTAATGCTGCAGTTACTGGTAACAGCTTAAATAACTAGTCCCTCACATAAGTAAAGATTAAGTTAACCTAAGAGCTAATAATTATGTCAATAAACATTTGAATAATATTAYTTTGATAATATTTCAACCAAAATTTCCAGAATACAAATACAAAAGTAGGTCTTAGAAGTGAATGCATGGGTAAAAAAGTATGATTCAAATAGCTGAAATAATGCTTTCTTTTAATGTGGTTCTCATTCGACAATAATATTGGTGGCATAATTATTGGAAGCAATTATTTTTGTTGCTCTGGTTTCTGTCAAAAAATAACTTGGAGAAATTCAGTAGGAAAAAAAGATGAAGGATTATACAGTCCTTCTAGTTTTTATGTTTGTAGTCGGTGAAATAAACCGAAGAGTTTTGCTGGATTGGGTGAATATCAGTATGGCACTCTAAAATGAAAGCAGTGGGATTTTCACGAGTGTCTTCCAATAGTTTCAAATAAAGCCTGAACTTAATTTATTAAAATGCCAGGCCATAATGGTTTACTAATTAATTTCCATAGAGAAAACTGGGGTTTGCTTCTTCATGAGATGAAAGCAATGCAGTACATGCAGCTAAAATCACAACTCGCACAGCTGTCAGTAAACTAATATTCACACACACCATATGCACGTCACAGTTATAATATGCTATTCTTCAAATACTATTTTTAAAAAATTGAAGATGTAGTATTTGTTGTGTTTTCTAATTAAAGTGTGAAACTAAAAACAGCATCAGCTTCTCTCTTCTATTTAAAAATAAGACCAAGCAMAATGTAAGTATCCACTCTCTTGCAAGTCTTTCCAAAGAACCTCAAAGGAAGATGACACTGGCAAGGATACTGACAAAATATAAAGCTCTAAAACTGAAATCCTGAGTGTACAGGAGCAAACAAACACAACACTTGATGGCACAGCATTATTCCCTGGTTCCCTTTAGTGACTGGGTGAACACAGAGAYTTATAACTCTGCGGTGCAGCAGCTCAGGCAGCCGAGTCTCATCCTGTGCCATCCAGGTTTGATCTCTACTTCTGACAACCCTCTGACTTTGCCACCACTTTGCCTTCTACTGGGCTATATTGAACCCTGGTGCTGAAACAGAGACAGGAGTATGCAGCACAGGCACAGCACAGAGACACCCGTGCGGCTGCGCAGTGTGGTGTGGCACAGCTGGGTAACACCCATTCATACAGAGCCATACAAGTGCCCTGCTCCAAAAACTGTTTAACTGGAATGCTGAAGAGCAGCTCCACCACTCAGCTGTAAGCTTTACTATCATTAAAGCTTTCAATTATTTGTCCCTTCTACAGCTGGGGCATAACAGAGACAAGCTTTAGCCTTCCTGAGGTATTTTACACCATCGATAACAATGCAATTGCAATGCATAGCCCAGACATGAACAGTGGGATGGAGGGATCCGCAGCAAGTTTGCCAACACCACCAAGGTGTGTAGTCCTGTTGACACACTGGAGGAAGGGATGCCATCCAGAGSGACCTTTGCAGGCTTGAGGTGGACCTGTGCAAAGCTCATGTTCAACAAGGCCAAGTGCAAGATCCTGCACCTGTGTTGGGACAATCCCAAGCAAWACCACAGCCTGAGCAGAGAATGGGCTGAGAGAAGCCCAAGGGAAAAGGCCTTGGGGATGCTGGTGGATAAAAAGCTCAACATGCACTGGTAACATGAACTGGCAGCSCAGAAAGCAACCACATCCTGGGCTGTATCCAAAGCAGCGAGGCCMGCAGGGCAAGGGAAGGGATTCTGCCCCTCTGCCCTGCCCTTGTGAGACACACCTGGAGGGCGGCATCCAGCTCTGGGGCCCCAAAACAGGAAAGATGTGGGCCTGGAGAACAAGCTMAGATGACAATGGGGCTGGAGCACCTCTCCTACGAAGACAGGCTCAGAGAGTTGGGGCTGTTCAGCCTGGARAAGSCTCGAAGGAGATCTTGGAGTAACCTTCCAGTACCTAAAGGGAGCCTTCAAGAGAGCTGGAGAGYGACTTTTTAAAAGGGCATGTACTGACATGACAAAGGGTAATGGCCTTAAGCTGAAGGAAGGTAGGTTTAGATTAGATATTAGAAAGAAATTCTCTGCTGTGTGGATGGTGAGGCACTGGAACCAGATGTCCAGAGAGGCTGTGATGTCCTGTCCCTGGGAGTGTTGAAGGGCAGCTTGGATGAGGCACTGAGTGACCTGGTCTAGAGGAGGGCTCCCTGCCTGTGGCAGCGAGGGTAGAATTAGGTGATCTTGAAGGAACCTTGCAACCCAAAGCATTCTGGTTTTCTATGATTCTATGACCTGTACTAACTGCCTGCTCAAGGGCAACCACATTTTTGAATCAACAAGACCTGTAATCAAAGCCTTTCATGGCCCTGATGTAATTCACTGACTCACAATCGGTATTGTGCATAAGTACTCGCCCTGGCTGACTGTGTTTTCAGCTTTTTTCCCCCAATGAACTATTATTGTTCCTGTTTTTAAACAATTTCTCCCTTTTCATTTACCAATGAAAAGGTAATGGCTTCTTCTGCCTTCAGCGCTAACCAATATATACTTTTTGTTTAAATCAATAAAACATGCATTAAAACATAAACATTTCTCCAATATAAAACAGTTCTTTGAGCTGGCACAAWAGGCTATGCCTTCTTTAGCCTCTCAGTTCTCTGAAGTTCAAATTTTATTAAGACATTTAGATGTTTTATACTTAATTCAAAAACTTTTATTTCTGTAAGGTTCTATTAAGGTTTGGAGCATTTTGATAATTAGCTATCTGTTACACCATTTATTTTTATATATATGCATGTCTCTAATCACAGTGTTTTTCCATRAAACTTTCTAATTTGAAGTAAACCACCAAGCAGCTTTCCATTCTAGCGCTAGATTTTTCACTATCTTCAGAAAAATACATTAAGCTAGAAATATTTTCTGAAAAAGCAAATAAATAAAAATGTTACCAATAAAATTCTAGCAAGATAGTAGAACAAATACACCTATAAAATTAAATAAGTGTTTAGAAAAGYACATATCAAAATCATATAACTTGAATATGTAATTTTCCCTATATTATCACAGGTCTTGTTTACAGTTTGGAAATAGATGCCATGCTACAGGGCTCAACAAGCTASCTGGAGTTCCCAAAGCCATTCCATTCTCTTCCTCAAATGCATGAGTGGATTGAAAACACACACTTAGTAAGTACTAGCTCAACAGGTAAGAGTTTATTAAGGACTGTTTTTATAAATATACAGCTCCACAGAAAATAAGCATGCTCCTGGAAACACAAAATAATGGAAAACAGAGATGAATGCAAAAGCACATGTAGAYAGTTGGCCTATATTCAATTTGAACACTTAATTAGAAAGCTAAGCAGAGAAAAACCAACTTTGAAAGTAAAAACTATATTTAACTGCAGGCCAGCCACCCACAAAACTTGGGAGCATTTCAAGAAGTTCTTGAGGGGAAAAGAAATGTACTGGTGAAAATTATTAGCTACACACTGTTGTTGTTGCTACTGAAATACTCATTTTAAGTCACTCCAAGTACAAAATGAAGAGCCCAACCCCTCTCTCAGCTTAGGCAATATCTGGGATATAGGAAATCTCAATTAGGCCCCTCGGTGGAAGTCGGGTAAGAATAAGCAAAAGACAGATAGAAAAGTGCAAACAAAGCACTCAAACAGTGGGGTCAGACACACTCATCTGTGATGTGAAAAATGGAAAAATGAAATATGCACAGAGCATGTAATAAAGCAGAGCACGTGAGGAATCCTGCAGCCCAACATGCAATTGGTGAAGGGCAGTCTCGTCAATCTCACGTCCATGCTGAAGCTACCTGGATGTCTCCAGATCATCAGAGGAGATGCACTGGCATGTTTACAGTAACAATCCATTTATCTGTACCAACACAAAGGACTACCATATGGTGACATCAGGATGGGGCAAACTATTCTCAGACACAAAATGTATTGATTCCCTGCACGAGTATTTACTTAAGCCTTTACTGAAAAGCCATGGAACTCGAGCTTGCATAGAGAATTACCAGTTGTTGTTAATATAAATATTATGCATTTTTTATGTCTCATGTTTCCTGCATTGCAATAAAAATTGTATTTTCACTGAGAATATACCTTCAGCTGATATCTAAGATCACATCAAGTAAAACATATAGCTGTAATTTTTGCTTGTCTTTAAAATACGTAAGTTCCATCATAAGAAAGAAAGAAATACACCTTTCTGTTATCATCTATGCACAATTTCATCCTAGAAAGCTCTTTTTCCCAGCAAGTAAAAGCCCAGAGCTGCAATGCTGAATGAAGATGCCAGCTCAAAACTGCTTTTCAGTGGAGCAGCAGCTTTACTATGGAAGGATTTCCATACAGTTTATAGAAACAAACATATAGTCCTCAAACTTACAAGAGTATCAAAGAAGTCCTGGAATAGAAATAATACTGGGAATTAAAACAGGTTTTGCTTCATTTAAGCTCAGTGGAACTATGAAGAAGCACAGTATCAAAAGTGAGAAAATTACAGATTTTTTCTTCATTTGCCACCGAAGTGGTCCCATGCTGGAGTACTAAAATGTGCACTTTTCATATTCAGAGTCTGGTAAAACCAAACTGCTTCGTACGTGACAAGCAAGATAGGTAGATCCTTATTCCCAGCAACTGTCTATCACTGACTTCTTTTGCTGTCTCTCTGTTCTAATTTGTGACTGTTTAGCTAAAAACAACAGTTGCTGAAGAGAACTCTGTTAGGAACTTTTAAAATTTCTGAGCTACTTACAGCAATAATACATGGTTATCACTAAAAATCCGTCCAGTAGATTTTGCACTAATCAGATCACAGAACCACAGAATATGCTGAGCTGGAAGGGACTCACAAGGATCATTGAGTCCAAGTCCCAGCCCTGCACAGAACATCCCCAACTCACACCATGTGCCTGAGAGTATTATCCAAATGCTTCTTGAACTTTATATCCGGAACTGCTGAACTGCATAATGCTAACAAAACAATTACAGTAAAAACATTGCATAGAGTTATCACAGAGTTATTGTCACAGACCTAAATTTCAGACATACACTTAACCTAAATCTGAAGATACAGCATATCTAAATATTTATATTGCGAAATCTAGTTTTTCACAAGTTTATTGATATTAAGGTATTAATACACTCTGCTTACTGTTTGCTCTACAATGAGGAATCTCAGGTTAACAGAAGACTGGTTACACTTTGAACATCTGAAATAGTTTTGCCTGACAGTGCCATTTGCTTCTAGTGAGGCATAACTATATTCACAACGAACAAGAGCTACAAGTAAATTTTAAGTTATTCTGGACTATTGCATTGTAGGGTTTTGATCAGTTASAACACACACAGAGATGGAACCTGGCCTCAACTCCTTGGCTTCACATAAGAAGTGAAGATTGCCTAAGGAACTCATGCTGTGACTACCTTCAGAAAAAACGGTGTTAACGGTCTTCAGAATGAGCTCAATCTAAAATGAAACAGATAACTATAGAAAAGTATGGGCAGAATACTAATAAGGTAAATCCTGCTGCTTTGACCCCTTACAGCTCTTGGTGGAAAGTTAACAGTATAATGAACAAAGAACAGAAATTACTATTTACCTGGATTCTCAAAGAACTTTGGGTCATACCTTCCTGAAAAAGATATTTAAGTAATCACAGGCATTATGCAGAGTTCTGTGTCAGACAAAAACATGTCTCATCTGAGCAACAGTAGGCCGAAACAGGAATATATGAGCTATTTCTATTATGAAAACAAGACATGTTCAAGGTTTTACACTAGGGTTTTCTGATTTTGCTAACAAAGTAAAAAATAAGTAGAGAAAAACACCAAAATTATAACAATCATACACACACTATGTATATTGATAGGATCACATCTGCTTTTCCAGGCATTACTTCATACTCAAAGTGGAAAATAATCACTTAAAAGACAATAGAAAAAAACACATACCATGAAACCATGTTTACTATACTGTCCAGGTCATTCTACAAAAGCCTACTCATAGGTTTTAATATAGCATTAATTAACACTCAAAACTCTCCATTACCCATATCCCTCACCATATAGGTTATAAATCTCTTGTGCCTCTGACATTGTCTCAGAGTTGGTGACAGAGACAGCCTAGCTCCAAACACCTATTCTGCTGACGTATGACATGACTGCAGACATACGGGTTCAAGGCCTGGAAGGAGTTTAAGTGTAAATGGTTATTACATGAGTCCACACACCAGCTGACTTCTGAAAAGCCCCAGGAGCATTGCCTTCTCAGAAGCCACAGCAAGAACATGTGAAGACTGCTGAGGCCACATTGAACTTGAGCAAAACATCTCCGAAATTTGAGGCACCAGATGATTTTATCAAAGGATGCCCAAGCATTCCTCTGTCAATCAGGTTGAGGGACGATGAGGTTGCTCGTTCTCTGCAGGTCAAATTCTGTTATGTCCTGGAAACATATTATCTGTGTTTTATTCCAATAAAAAACTGATTGCTTCTCATCTAAGTTAACATAAATTAGTTTTAAAACTTCACAGAAATAATTTAGTTGACAGCTCAGAATTGAGCTTCTCTTACTGTTCTGATTCTTGTGAACAGAACATCTGTTTCCATTCCTGCACACCTTTTAAGGGAACATGCTCCTAATAATTACTTCTTTGGGATTTATGCAATGAACAACCTTTACTGGGACTGGATGGAATAAGAATTTGAAAGAAAATTTCCTCCCTGAATTATTCTCCCTTTGGCTCCTTTATTGGAAAAAAATATATTGACATTTATTCTTTTACGACTTTTTCATTAATGTTAAGCACTCATTTTAAACTTTTGACATCCATAAAGTTAATTTGTGAGGTCTTTCATAGGTAGGTGGCTTTGTTTTTCACCTCTGCAACACATGGTATTTTATACTGCAAGGAAGGAGAAYAAAACCTGCCTCACAATAACATTCCTATCTATCCAATTCTACCATAACCAGAGGCTAAAGCAGTGCTATACATAATTTACAGATCCTAAAGGAGGCTGATAGACCTGGAGTTTTATCTGCCAACAGCTTTGCCCTTTCCACTGTACAATGTGTCATTAAAAGATCTGACCCGAGTTGTCAGGAATTTTCCACACATCAGTAAAAATTTAAAGTTGTATRGTTTTCAAATCTTGTTAATCCCTAATTCTAGGTGGAAAACATGGTGAGAACCCTTAATATTATGTATCTTCTTCAACTATCTAGTTCCACTAGATCCCTGAATTTTTAACTGGCTTTGTTCCCTCTGAACAGTTTTGCACAGCATAAGGAACATATGGGCTTAATTATTTAAGAAGGACTTCTAAGAGTTTGAAAAAAAAAAAAGAAATCTCATATTTCAAGATTATATTTCACCTAATTAAGCAACATTATATTATTTGTTTCAAGAACTGACTTGGTGAAATCTGTCATTCCCTGAATTTCAAGGATTGCATGAGTAGAGCAATTGACTGATAAACCCATGGGAACACAGCTGGTGATTTTACAGCAACTTTTGAAGGCAATGAAAAGTGTAAACTTCATCACCTCTACCACATCCTACAATTTATGTCTCACATAGAAGACAAGCATCTGCTCCAGAAATTTWAAAAAAGGAAAAAAAAAACCCACAATAAAGTTCGAGTTATTTCTCAGTTTAGCAGGAGAAATGAAGCCAGTAACAGATCTGAATACTCTCAATACTTTCCAATCACTAMATTTTTTTAGGGTGAAACAACTACATTCATAATTTTCTGTGAATTGGTATTTCTATTAGTATTTTAGACATGAGTAGGTTGACCTGATAGCCTCACATTTGACACACCTTCTTTATTTCAAATATCAAAAATAGATAATGCTGATTTGAAAAAGTTACTTGTCCTTTGTACCATAATGGCTATCGAGAGCTCATTGCGTCATTTCAATGACATTTGAAGAATCAAGGATTTTAACAAAATTGCATTTATGCAATGCATATTAAAGAATTTGAAGGAACCCGTATCACAAGGGGAAATTAGATTTCTTCCCTGATCACACTTCAGAGAAAAGAATTTTATAGTCTATCTGCTCTAATCACAAAACTCAGCAAGTCCAGTTTGCCTGATGCATAGTAAACCTCCCTTTAGAGGACTGGAAGCAAATACACAGTAAAAGGCATAGCACTGGCATAGTGCTCTAAATATTAGAAGAAGCATCAGTCTTATGTGTTGTGATGTCGCTTGAAAGTCATAGAACCGTAAAATTGTTTAGGCTGGAAAAACCTCTGAGATCATTAAGTCCAACCATTAGCCCAGCACTGTCAAGTCTGGCATTAAATCACAGCCCCAAGCACCACATCTACATGTCCATCTTTTAAATACCTCCAGGGATGGTGACTCAACCACTTTGTTGGGCAGCCTGTTCCAATGTTTAATAAGCCTTTCAGTGAAGAAATTTTTCCTAATGTAAAACTCCCCTGGAGCAACTTAAGGCCATTTTCTCTGGTCCTGTCACATGTTACTTGGAAGAAGAGACTGATCTTTACCTCCTTACAACTTTCCAAGCTCCCCACTGAGCATCTTTTTCTCCAGACTAAGCCACCCCATTGCCCTCAGTCACTCCTCCTAAGATTTGTGCTCCAGTCCCTTCACCAGTTTTGCTGCCCTTTTCTGGAGATGCTCCAGGACCTCAGTGTCTTTCCTGTAGTGAGGGACCCAAAGCTGAACACAGGATTCCAGGTGTTGAGTGCAGGGGGATGGCCAATGCCCTGGTCCTGCTGGCCACACTACGGCTGATACAAACACTCTGAAATATGAAAGATCAGAAATTAACAAACAACCTAAAATACAAGACCTCTTGTGTGATAATTCAAACAGTATAATTATCAGTGAAAGCTGTGATTCAGAAAGCATTTAATTGTAAATGTCTCGCTCTTTAAGGTAGTCTTGTTTTTTTTGAAATGTGTAGCTTTTGAGCTGATTCCCAATGTCTACCCGTTATTCTCTTGAAATCTTTTAATTCAAGTTTTAAACCCCTACAGTAATGAAATGCAGTTTATTGAGGTATTTTTTTTTTTAAATTCAAATTCAGTGGAGGGAGGGTAAGACTGCAGGAAAGCACATCTTTGATGAGGACAAACTTAGATTAGAAATGAAGAACAAGTTGAAATCTGGCCTGGAAAACAAATATTTTGCCAACAGGCCCCACTGTAAAAGAATGAAGAATGGTCAGGAGTAGTATACATGACCAGATCTATTTCTCTCATTTGCATAAGCTGTCTAATTTCCTCCTTACCATCACGACTGCGACCACATAGATATCAGGAAGGAAGAAGCTCAGCCTTCTGGGTGGGCACAGCATAATGACAATGGGCAAAGAGATGTAACATTTCTGTTGGTGACAGGTAAGTTGAAGTAAGAAAAAATAACCAGGGCTTATGAGAAACCTGTTTACCAGGCATATTTAGCAGTAGTATACGCACTTCTGGAAGGCAAATTTTTATAAATACTACACTTATAAATGCACTTTAGTACTTCAGGGATTTACAGATGGATAAAGTTTCACCAAATATTTTGTAAGGAATGAAGAAATATTAGACTGAGGAAGGAAGCTACAAAACTTACCCAGAAATGTAGCGGTGTGTGCTTTTTCACTTAGTATTCAATTTAGTGGGTGCTTTCCATGGCATTCCTCTATCACAATCTGTAAGGATTTATTTCATATTTTCTCAGCAGTAGATGAAAATAAGATCTGTAATGCACCTTACAACTGTGTTTCAGATTTGGCATGCTGACACAGCAAAGCCAATTCCATAGTGAAAGTGACTTTTAAAAAAACTCCTACTTCCTCCCCTTGAGACAGTTTASTGCTGAAAGCATTCAGATGGCAAGTTGCTAGTTAACTATCAGAAAATAAACATAGTACAAAGTTTAGTTACACTGCAATTTATTTCTGATTAGAGGCAATAAAAATGGTGCTGCAGGTTCAGCACTTCTTTTTCAGTTTTTGCTACGAAATGGTGAATACTACATAAATTTTCCAAATGCAGATGAAATGTTGACAAATGAGCCTAGTCTTTGAAAAGAAACTCCTGTCTTTTAACGATCTATCCAAAATACCCAGCACATTACAGAATGCTCTCTTGTCATACCTTTTCCGCACAGATAATTGTTTGGAATTTAAAACAGAAATATTAATTGCACACTAAAACCAGTATCCAGTCTATTCCCTTGCATTATGTCTCATTTTTACGGTGCAATTAAAAGTAATTAGACATAAATATTAAGTAATTTGGGTATATGTGCAAAACCCGGCCCAGTTAAACAAAACTTGGGGGTGAAATGAGAGATTTGAGAAATAACAGTAAATTACTCTGTTATAGATGGTTGCATCATAGGTAATAGCTAAGGGCGAAGTCAAGTGCATAGAAAACAGATCAATCAGTCCCCCCTATAACTGTAGGAACAATTGTAGGTGAGCTCTGCAGCTGACTTGTGCACTTGTGAAGTTGTTCCTCCCCATACTAGCCTCATAAGGAAAAGCTAAGCAATTGGCTGAGAGGCACAGCAAGTACTTTAAACTGTATTTAACTATTATACGTCTTCAGGTTGTTTTGTATGCTCTCAGTTTTTTGGACAGGATAATTCCATGTTGCTTTCACACAATGATGAATGTCAGTAGTGGGGAATTAAAGATGACGAAAAAATATAGCTCAAATTATCACCATCATGACTGCTACACAGCTTATTCATCCAAACAAAGAGCAAAACATACAGCTGCAAAGAAATTATTTAAAAAGTTATTCAAAAAGTCTTTGGATCCTATTAACTTTTCATGTAATATCTTCCTTCTCTTCTAAAAATCTAGTCCACCACAAACCGTATGAGGAATGTCTAAGAGAATTGGCATTGTTTGGCCTGGAAAAGAGAAGGCTTCAGCATGATCTAACTGCAAGATTTTAGTACGTGAAGGGGGTCTACAAAAGCGATGGAGAGAGACTATTTACAGTGACAGGGGGAATAAAACAGAGTAAGTTTAGATTAGGTATTAGGAAGAAATTCTTTCCTGTGACGATGGCGAGGCACTGGAGAAGATTGCCGAGAGAAGCTGGTGGACTTCCCATCCCTGGAGGTGTTCAAGGCCAGGCTGGATGGGGCTCTGAGCAACCTGGTCTGGTGAAAGGTGTCCCTGACCAGGCCACTTGGGCTGGATCTAGAGGAGCTTCAAGGTCCCTTCCAACCCAGGATATTCTGTGATTCTGTGCTTATTATCATTATTGAAAACTACCAAAAATACTACTCAAATTGCCCAACGATTTTGCCTAACATATTTGACAACTCTATCCTGCCCTTTAAAAAACTGCAAATCCTCAAAAAACAGATGCACTGGTGAATGTCTCATTTTCTTAAAATCACATCCTATACTGTGTCTGATTTAGAGGTGGCACAGAGAATATCTCTAAGAAACCCTAATCTCTAAGAAATCCCCTAAGAAACCAAAACAGAACTTCTTTTTTTTGTTTAGTATGTTTTAAAAGCAAAGCTAATACTGAAATCAAGAGAAGCAATGTTCACATAAAATCCTTGCAGCAGCGTCCCGAATGTTTTATTTCTGACAGCTTTAACTACACACATACAAATTATTGTATTCTTAAGTATTAAATGCAGTAGCTCCAAACACAGAAAACCTGATCCACTAATATCTGGACATCTGATTTAAAAAAAAAGAAAAAAAAAAAAAAAAAGTGTTTCTTTAATAAAGCCACAACTTGGAATTCAATACAAAATCCAGAGCTTTGCCAAACAAAAAGTTAGACAAACTGTAAAAATATGCAATCCCATATGAGGATTATTTTTGTTGACTCACATAACCTTTGGTTAACTCTTGGAGAGTTCTGTGTATATAAAAAGGACAGCCCTCCTCAGCAAAGTTAGTGACATGAAACAATTCTCCTGTAATTTCTAGTAGTACCAGCAGCTATTGCTATCACTGGGCTGTCTATACTATTACTTATCAGACAAGTTCAGAAATCAAGATGGTTTTAAAAGCTCAGTCCAACTCTATGAAAATTTTTCTTCCTCCTAAATAAGCACACACAATCTATAATGGATGCAAAGCTCATGATTATCATGGTAAAATCAACATCTTGGATTTCAGCGCTTCTCCCTAGAAGGATCCATGAAGTTGCAAATGCAAAAGTTGCAAAGCCATTAATATTAATGATTTACCCTCTGCCAATCCAGATTGCTCGAAATAACTTCAGCTCACACAAAGCTCAGTGGGGGAGAAAACTTTCTCTAAGCTGAGTAAGTCCTTACTGGAAGTACCCATCACAGAAGGCTGCATGCCCAAGAATTGCTTTTCAAACATACCCAAAGGTGGAGTGGAATTAGCAAAATGTGTGAACAAAAAGCAGCTTTTTTTGTTAATGCTTTTTTTTTTTTTGTTATTGTTGTGGGCTTTGTTGTTGCTGCTTTTTGAATCAAAATAGATTTTATTAGTCATTCCTTCAGCAGATCAACACAATTCATCCTAATAGCCCCTTTATCACTATTTTGGCTATTGGCCATATCCATAATAGTAAAGTACAATATCAGGAAAATATCCAATCTTAAATGCATACAAGAAACAAAGAATTTCCAAACCTAAGTGCCTTTTGGCTGGTTTTTTTTTTTTTTCATTTTAATTTCAGGTTGGGTAGTGGTTTTCATACTCGAATTTTACACAAGAGATTTTATTCATGACTCAAATATAAAAAGTCCCAAAACCCAAGACACAAAAAAGAAAAAAAAAAACTCAAAACAAAAACAGAAGCCTTCTAAATAGATTAAATCCTAGCAAGAAAGCTAAAACAAAAGCAGACAGCACTTGCAAAGTCCTCATGTTTGTCAGATCGCTAAAACTGTCAGCTTTAAACCATTGAGAAATGAAAATAGGAAAAGAAAATTCTACTGAGTCACTGAAAGACATTTCAAGAAGTTCACACATTTCTGTCAGTGGTGTACTCATGGGGACATGGAGAAAATGTTTTCATTTTTAAAACACACCCAGTAAGAGCTGTACTCACAGGATTTAATGAGGAGATTCTTGAATCCTAAAACCTAATGGGCTCTTTTACTAATATGTTTACATCAATAACAATGTTTATACAATTACAGTGGTAAGGTCATACAGAAATTTTACAATTAGCACCAAACTTTATACGTTCAATACCTCTCCTAGGCGTATCAGGTTTTGCACAGAAGCTCACCTTCCATCACTACAGAAAAAAGCATATAAAATCAGGAATCTTCTCCTGCTGATTTCTACCATCAAATCAAACAACTGCAAAAGCCTCTTCCAAGTAATGGAAAAATACTCAGCTGCTCACAATCACCTTTTTCTTTCCTTTAGAATAACCAACATGCGAGGCCAAGCTCAATGCAAAATTACAAATGACCATAGTAAGCCATGTCAAAAAGAGAACAAGAAAGCCATATTTCCAGGAATAGTGATATCTCTTCTGTGCCTTTGAGAAAGAAAAGGCAACTCTGGGAATCTGCATATCTCCTATGGTTTACCAGTAGCCTTCCTATGAGATGGTATTAAAACATACATTATGTAAGTACACTAATGGGGATAAGAGGGTTGCCTAACCTCCCAAGATAATTATATCTAATCTAGTTTCTTGGAAATATACTACCACAGACCAATTAGAGCAGATTCTCATTGGTTTTCCTGCTTTTAAAAAATCCCTTCAATATAAAATCCACATTCTTAACTACTTCTTTAACAAAGAAGCAAATGTATTTCAGAGTAACCAAGAAATGGAGAACTTAATATCCTTTTAAGCATTACTCTTTCCCTAATTATTCACTCTGMTCACACTTTCTGGTTGTTAAATTCTAGCAAACATGAAGAGAAGTGTATCTTGAACACTGTTAGCCTTGGAGAACTTGCATGCTGAATTCAGTTCATTACTTTCTAAAAAGGGAAAGAAAACACAGCTACAAGCCACGCCTCCACATAATAGAAGTGTCTCCAAATAACTATTGCTATGCCAAAAACTCAGATTTTGAAAGGCATTTGGTACCTAAATGTYTGTCACAGAACTTAAAGATATTTTGGCACCAAAATATTTGGCTCATTAGAGCTTAACTTTCATCAGTTCCTGAAAATTAGGTGCAGTGATTTAACTTAGCAACACGCATTCAGATTATAACCTTTCATCTTCACTATTGCAGGTGCTGTTTACTCTTCTTATTTTTGTGTTATTATATTACCTTAACTTGGGTCTAGCTTTCGGGATCACATCCCATCCAGGTTATAAGGAGGCAAAATAACAGTCACAACTCTGCCCCAAACTTCCAATTTTCCAAGTTTGGATTTCCATGATCCTGGTGAGGCTGCAGAAGCTGCATTCTCCATTGACTGCACAAGCATTTTTCTGCTCTGTTACTTCATTCCATGTTGACTCCATGTTCACACCATCATAAACAGCCAGGGATCCATACACTTCATTTTGAGCAGAAAAAATGAGCTGCTTTCGCGGGTACATASGCAGCAACAATGAATAATGAGTACAGTCCCATGAAGGATGGAACATGGGAAAAAGTGCACTTCATAAGCAGGAATGCTCAAGGCATAATAACAAAGCTGTTCACAAAAATCTGTCATACTTGCTATATTTAATGTAACAGTTACATTGCAATTGCTGTGTTTTAATTAGCATTTACTGAAGATGAGATATTAATCAGAAATTACTGTGTATTAAAACTATCAATTCAAAATGAAATTCACTAAATGCAAACAGCACCTACAACAACAAGCAAGAAATTCTTTTTCCTGATTTCTACTGATTGGTTACACTGATATTTCAGGAATTACAGAAGATTACCTTTATCTACTTCCCTAAAATCATGATGTTAATCAACAGGGGAATGAAGGCGCTCTTGCTGCCACTGAGTCCCAAAGATGTTGATCAATAAACTTTACTCCTTTATGGCAGGGGGAAAGAGATTTTGTTAACTGTTTTAAGATTTTTTTCCACTATTCAAAAGAGCTAATTATGCTTCACCTTTTTTAACAACTATTTTGTAACAGGACTTCAGCCTTTTGTGAAGAAACAATACTCTTGAACTTGAAACCATTACTTTTCTCAGCTGAAACCTTTCTTTTAACAAACAGTGAACTTTTATTGTTTAAGTCCTTTTAATTAGGACAGTAAATAACTTACTGGATGTTTTAGTTGCAACGTGGCATGACTTATACCTTGATGCAAAAGAGCATTTGAATTTTTAATAGAAAATAAAAATCCTTATAAAGAACAGGTAACAAATTCACTAAGACTAAGCCCCTGCCTTGAATTGTCTTCATATAAATACACATTCATACGCAAGAAGAAATAACACATCTTACTAAAATGAAGACATAAAATATAAAATTGTAAATTTGCCTGCAGTAATGGATTCAGTTTCCCTAAATTCTTTTACAGCTGTTGCAATGCTATTTTTAACTCATTCTTCATTAATTTCCTCTATGTTTCTGAGCAAGACCTGTTTATCTTTGTGTCATTGTAGCTATGCACAGGGATTATGAAAAAAGGAATATAATGAAAATGTTTGTAGGATCAACACTATCATATTTGTCACTGGACATATGGAAAAAGGACTCAAGGGATCTCAGAACCTATATTCTGCGTAGAGATCTAGGATGAGCAGAAAGTTTATTAATGTCTAGTTTAAAGATTTAAAGCTTTGTAGAGAACTATGACTTTTGTATTTAATAAATAATACTAAAAGGCACTCAAAACTACCAAAACTGTAKTCTTTCTTCATTTACTGCAATTCTGATTCATGATAAGGAAATGCTGTTAAGGATTACAGAATTACATTCCTAATGCAAGACAATAAAAATCTGTATAAGCCTCTCAAATGTGTCCCAGTTTATTAGGGCTGTAAATTTTGCTGGTTTACCTGTCCAACTGTATTTTTACTGTTCACTCTTAAATGGCATCATGGTGTTTTGCATTTTGGAAACAGATGATGTTTAAAGTCTTTGAATAACAAACTGTGGAGAACAAGACAGGAGTTTTACAACTAGTGATACTGAAACAAATTTAAAAGCCATATAGTATTTCCAAATGACTACCCAAGAATATAAAATACTGTATACTTTTGTGTAAAAGGGTTTCTGTTGAAGCAAAAACAAAACATGCACTCCCTGTAATTATCTGCACACTTGGAACTTTAATGGACTTGATTTCCTACATCTACTAAGGAAAAAAAAAAAGAAATTAAAAGTGTATAATGCCAAATGTTAGCTGGCTTTTAGCCTTCTGCTACAGCCTTTTCTAAAAGAAAAGAAAAAAAAAGGAGAGAAAAGGTAGGGGAATCAGATACAATTTATGCTAGTCAGTATCTTTTATTTCTCACAGATGATGGAAGTTTGAAGTACCAACACTCAAAATTAATGAAATTAATGTTCTTGTGTTATTTGGTCAGACAAATTCTTAAACTGCAACTCTGGGCTAGAAACCAGCATTTAACTGTATCATTAGACAAAGCAGCAAATGAAGGGCCTCACTGCAGAAACAAAAGCTGTGAAACTACAGTTGGGTATAAAAAAACACTTCAAATGAGAGACCTATGTCAGGAAACTTAGGCAAATAATATCTATCCATAAACCAATTACAGGGAGATGGGTGTTGCTTTATTAACCAGTAATATGTACTTCACACAGTAAATATCACCATTTTGACTTTAGAGCACTATCTGCATTATCAGAACAGCCAATACACTAAAATTAAACCAGTAACGGAAGAGAAGAACTTTTAAATAGAGACCAAATCTTGGTACGTGACTTATTACAATTAAATGGCAGGAAAGTAAAAGGGATAGCACATAAATTACTTAACAGTTTGTAGCTCATGCAATGATTTAAACAACAGTATTATCTTAACAGCTGTCAGTCACTACCAGTCACACACAACTTATTTCAGTGTTAAATTATGGCAAAAAGACAGTTACCAAACTTGAATATTTGACAGAAGAATCAAAAAGACAGATAATCTCAGAAGTTGCAGGCATCATACTGAAAAAATAAAGAAAATACACCTTGAGCTGTTTATTATGTAAATTCCTCTCCCCATATCTAGGAAACTTCAAACCACAAGGATAATCATGTCATAATTAATTTCAGAATTAATCTTTTTGCCACTGTATGAAGAAACTAAAAAAAACCCTTAAAATTAAAAATTAAGTCAGAGTGTATTCTCAAGGTATTCTGAAAGGTATTTTTTTTTTAAATAAATGCTTTCAGAGGGGAAACCCRTAACTTTTTCTTTCATTGCAGTAATTTTTTGTTGTTGTTTGTATTTTAGCAAAAACTATTGACAAAAGGTAGGCAAACACTAGGAACCTCAATTATGTTTTTATTCTAAATCTTTAACATGATCAAAACAAGTAAGTTTTGTAGTTTTATTTAGGGACACACCTGTATCATCTTTTCTGAATATTTTTTAATTGAGAGACAGCACAGAGCATTTGGGCCAAAGGGTCAAAGTTCAGCAACACTATCAGCAAGCAAAAATACCATCATAATGAAAGGTGTTGAACAACATTAACTATCAATACTGCCAGTCTGTTATCTTAGCAACCTTCCTTAAAAAGACATGTACATACTTGAATGTGTCATGGGGTGAAGCTTACTTGAAGGTATCACTCAGATAAATCAAGGTCTGAACCACAGGTATCCCCATCAAGTAGATGATAATTTGAAAATCACACAGAATTGTCACTGGTAGGACATGTAAATGGCATGGGGGAGGCTGACCCAAATCCCTGCCAAGGGTCTATCTTGTTATCTTTAGCTATGCAAGGAAAAGAAAGTAAAGCAGTAATACAACTTTCTGTCATTTCAACATCTTAATGGTGAGAGGCCAGAGAGTCATAGTAACCCAGGAAACAACCACTGACTGCCTTCAGAGCCATGGGAAAAAAAATCAGAGATTAGTCGGGGCCAAACAGCAATGAAGCAGTTGGCATCTTAACCTGACCACCMGAGTCAGAAACCAATAAAAAGGGGAGAAAGGTGCCTGTCAATGAGAAGCCCTCTGTGGGTACGAAAAAACATGCAGAAGGCTGAGTCTGATTCGGAACAGCTGGCTACTCAAAGAAGCCAGCTGCAAGCTAGGACTGAGCACATGGACCATCTGGAACAATTGTCCCCAGCCCATGGTGCCACTCAGCTGGGCCAGAGGGGCAGGAGCCTTGATCAGTGTGTGTGTCCTTAAAGTACGTGTCAATCTCATACAAAAAGAAATCTTACAGCAGAAATTGCTGTCAACCCMCTCTACCATTTTGCTCTGCAATTTATTTTATATTTTTTTACCAAATACTTTAATGACRCTTCCGTTCTTGCATGTACCTCAACCTAAAATCCCACAGAAAAATATGTATTTTTTTCCCTCTAGAAGGAGAATGTCATGTGCAGAAATTTCCCATATTAAATCCACATTAATACTTACAAGAATTAAAATTGGCAGTGTGGAGGACCTCAAAATGCACTAACACACGCTTCAAAAATCAYTCAGGTCAAACACAGTTTGGCATCACCACATTTTAACAATATTTCTGAGCAGTGGGTACTACTTGACCATCAAACATTACAAACAAGAATCCCCAGTATCCTCTCCCTATTTCAATTCCTATGTTTCTTATTTAGAGTTGTGCAAATTTAAATATAGCTGACATTAAGTGGTATTCAATATTAACTGAAAATTCTGCAAACTCCTTGTGCTGTAATACAACTCTGCATTTAACAACTGCTCCAAATCTGAAAGCTAAGAACATCCTAGGTATCATAAAGCTTCATTTTTAAATGTCATATAGGAAGAGAGGTATTGACTTTATGCAGTCATGGACAATACATAAGGAGAATGCACAAAGACGAATTATTGATGTTTAGAAATATTTGAAAACAATTTCCCACTCATCAATTCCACACACATTAGGTAAAAATGATGCACACATTCTAAACGCTTGATCATGAGCTTCAACCTTTTCTTGTCTGTTTGAAATGGGAGTTTTCAATCTATCTTTAATTATTTAATGAGTTATTGCTTCATTCGTCATGCGTAATTTCAGGCTTTCTTCAAGAATGTTTCTTATTAAAACAAACAAAACCCCCCAAAAGTTTAAATGTAATTGCAGAAACAGGTTCAGATGCCCTTGACCCTGAGAAAAAGTAATTATGTTGGAGAACTATTACATTTTCTGACGCATGCCAGAGACTTCTGCACACACAAGTCAGACTCTGGAGACTTGCAGGCACAAACACACACTTCACTCATCTGGCACCTTCCAGCTGCAGGCTGTGGCTCTCCAACAGTCACGAAAGTTGTACAAATTCATAGTAATAACAGGATCAGTGCAGCCACCTTTGTCAAGAGGCACCTTTGACCAGCTGCTCAGCTCTGCAAAGTGGGGATTTTTTGATAGTTTTTTTCCTTTAAACCTTTTCTTCTTACACAGAAAAAATCTTCTCAAATTTACAGTTGGCATTTCTGCTGCACACTTCTTTACAGCCCATGAATTTATTTCCTTTTGTGTAAGATAAATTTTATGGAGCATCTACTCAGTGCACAAAGTGTTTAGAATTGATTTTCCTAGTGACACGCTCTGCTGTTTTTATATCCACAATTTTACATGCATGGAAAATAATTGCTATTCAGACATTTATTTTCAGGTGCAGAAATGAAGGCCAATGTTTTATAATGTGGTTTTTGGTGGCCCTAACATTATACCAAACATAACTGACTTTATGAGGACACCTGGTAWAGGTTTCCAGGTGCTTTGTGCATAAAACAGAATGTGTTCTTCACCCTGAAACTGCCACCCTTCCTCTACTTTTCCAAAAATAGCCTTTTTCATMAAAAAAAGGAGTAAATTTGGGGAACTCTTTGCAGGAGGTTCAAATTTTTCAAAACTTGATGCTCTGTCACTCACAAGTAAATACTTTTTATATAGACCAGTGATTATCTTGGAGGTCCATTAACCTATATCTGATAGCCTCAATTTGTTACAATTTTAGAGAAATTTTATCACAGGTAGCTCCATTAAAAAAAAACCCTTTGGGATTATGGAAAACAAGGCCCTACAAATTGCTGGGAAAGACAGAAAAACAATCCACACATCATATAAAAATCCCACTGGCACAGAGGATTTTACACGCCTTATAGGACTAATTTTACAACAAAATGGCTCCTACATACAGTACTCRATAACCAGAAATAATCAAGCCCATTAGATAAAATTAGATACCAATCATGTAAAACAGTCAAAGCCCATYGTATGAAAAAACCCAAAACCAAATGAAATCAAAACCAAATGAAACCAAAACCAACCCAAACAAAAAAACCCAAACACCACGCAGCCCAAGAAAAAAAAGGCTAATTACACAGATAATATATTGAACACAACTCCAGCAGTCAATCTAGACCATAAAAGACAGCACAAATAACAACTGAGAAGCCCCRAGCACATAGACCAACATGTGGAGCAAATAATGAAAGCATACAGATGAATCGTGGTAATAGGTGGTTTTTTCCCTCCTTCATCATGGAAAGGACAGAAAGTCCTGAATCTTTTTCTACAAATTACATCTGAAATGGCAGTTCACCATTAAGTATCTTAGCAGCAATTCAGGCAGAGTAAAGACCAAAAAAATACAATTTAGTTTTTCTCTCATTAAACTGAAGTTGCATGCAATTGGGAATAGGTATTTACATCACAGACATGAGAACTCAGACAAGTTATTATGTCATATAATGACACTTAAACTTACATGACACATAATATTACAATTATTTTCAGTGTCACCAARATGTCCAATATCACTAATGTAATGAGATACAAAACCTATTTTGCMGTCAAAATGTTTGATTTCAAGGCTAGGTCTACCTTGACTAATTCATAGAAGAGCTACAACATCAGCAGAGTTTGGTTGTTTTTATTCGGAACACAGTAATACTTCACTATTAKTAGAAGTGCAGCACTTTTATGTCTTAAATGTTCCACCCTTCTGATTCTACTCAGTGCCAAACACTGTTCTGCCAGAAAGTGAATGGCAAACAGAATATGATTGTGCACACCAGCAAGTATCAAGTCTTAATGTAGGGCTACCAAAGGAAAAAAGAAACAAGAACAAAACAGATGTCACATCGAAGAGCTTAGTTTCATTTCAGTCAAACACACTTTACCTGCATCTAGCTTATCTGTGCATTAAGTTACCATACAGAGACATCTATATTAATTGGGATAATCATTTTAGGAAAGAAAACATTACATGAATCAACAGGCCAATCATCAGATGTTTAAATATTCCCTTAATTCAGGAAAAACTGAGTTTAGCAAAATGCTGTAGGTTAACCATTTTTTTCAGRACAGACACAGAAGTGATACCTTGAAATTTTATAGAACGAGTTGGCCACTTGTGCATGGCAGCAATGTGAAGTGTGGCAGCAGAGCAGCTATTTCCAGTTATGCCATAATCTATTTGTTTAAGCTTAGCTGTTTTGACAATAAAGGTTATATTAGCTTCAGAGACAAAACTGATTCTGTCATATTTCTCCTATAACACCTGGACAGCAGCAATTCAAAAGTAGAAAGTTCTATATTAAGATCTTAAATGAACTCAAAATCTTCTGTCCAGGTTGGCTGGTGGCAGATGCTGAAACCATGAAACCTCTGGAAGTAAAAAAAGCAATGCACATTCTTAGAGTTGTGTTATCAAGCAAGAATACAAAATTTCTCTTACAAGCCATTTTTAAGAGAAAAGCCATTGTCTTGCAATTAAGATTGCASACAAAAAGCTTGATAACACAATTTGTGAAAATATGCAAAACACATCCTGAATAGTTTGACTTTTCTTTTTCAGTTTGAAATGTTTTGAAGCAGGCAATTCTGAACAATGATCTTTCAGCCCACCACGTTTTTATTCAGTGATTCTTTTTTACTCCTTGCATATTTGGTTTGACAGCACTATCATGACCAGCCTATTGAGTTTTTTATTTTATCAGAAATGTAGACTGTGAGCCTGATTGGAATACCAGAACCTTGAAATAATTATGAAAGTGTTAAACTGCCCTTATATGCATCTGCTAAAGACACAGAAGAGCAAAAACATGATTAATGTTTTCATATAAATCACAGAAAATAAAGACTGTATTAATAAATTTTTAAAAATCCCCAAACACTCCCACAACCAAAGACCTCAAATTCTACTATTAGTCTTCCAACTTTTATAACTTATGATTTTAGTTCTTATGTGTTAATATTCAAAAGTTTTAAAAGGACAACAAAACAAGTAGTCCAAATTCTCAGCCACACTCAACACATGCACAAGAGATAAGTGACTGACAYTTGTACTTTAAACAAAGCATAAAATGGCAAAAACCATGGAGACTCCACATGAGAAGTAAGTTGATCCAAACTACTGTATGCACAGAACTTTCATGATTATGTGGGAACTGTAAAAGCTTAAGGGCTTATTGTTTCCATGGAAACATTTTACCTATAGGATCCACCCACAGAAAACAACACAACACATCTACATCCCTTAGAAAATGGACTTCACTGGGGGATTTCATAATGTTCTATGAAAGCAAAAGCAGTGCCACACTTCAGAGAAGAAAAATGAAAGCACAGAAAATTACATCTGGAATTAGAACCGAAGTCAGAGCACTGCAAGGTGTCAATCAAATTTAGTCCATCAAATTGTTAAAGAACAGCATTCAGAGATGATGGAAGGAGCGGGAAGCAGAAAAGCTACCATAAAAAATAACACTATTTTCATGCATGAAACGGTTGGCCATGGACCCTGTGAAGAGGAACATCAGAAAACCAGCATTCAACACCCACTGTGGCTCAGGAGGGCYAAACCACACTATCTGCAGACAGTGGCCACAGTGGGGATTCCTCACTAATGAGACTTGAAACAGGTTTCAGGCACAGAATGGGCATAGGCTGAGCTCACAGCAGCACTGCCCTGTGCATGCTGTGACCTCATTTCCTCACTGGAGGAGACTGCAGCAGCATTAGAGTGTCTTAACAGGCATTCCTGTCGCTGCCCATCTGTAACAGTGAGACAGCAATGTCACAGGAAAACCAATTCACATTCCCACCTGTGTCTGAGCTCTTGTATTCAGAGCTGAAGTCTGAAGTGGTTAGAAAACCGCAGATACAGAAAACTGCCTGTCCTTCCAGTGTTTACAGCTACCAAACTCTTCGGGCCATGTACACAGCTTAACCACAGTACTCTCTAGCTGTATCCAGTATGCACTAGTTTCACAAGGTTTGACCAGTTAACCATTTGCCCTGTGGTAACATCTTGCCTACCACTGAAGAAGTTGAGTTCTCAGAAGCATTTTGTTTTCCTCTCAAATAAAGAGACTGAAGTAAATGGAAAGAATAGCTAAAACAGCTAAAATAGCTAAAACTTAGAAATACTAACATGGCATTGCAGTCTGACCCTTGCCCTCACTTCATTTTGCTCCTGCACCAAGCGCTTGGCATTTATAACTCATAATGACATGAAGGTTTCTGATTTCTTGCCCTGACGCATAAGGAGTACTAAGATGGCGAAGTTTGCTGCATCTTTATGCCCCTCAAAGCAAAAAAGCCAGTGCAACAGCCTGCTGCAATAATGGYAGAGAACAGGATGGAAAAGTCTCCCTTAAAGCATCTGCAAGCATGGTATTTTAAGAGAAATGACAGGGGGTTTTCTATTTGGGCTGCCACTAGACAACAAATCTCCCTAATAAGACAAGCATTTCTTTAAAATCARTAAGACATCACTGTAACTACTTTAAACTGTTTCAGCATGATGGTACTGTAAAATACAGCTGTAATCTCCAATATATCTAGCAAGTAAACTAAAAGGGTTTCCTTAGGATCAYGTCTGTGGATTCAGACAGAGATCTAACTGCTCCAAGAGACAGTTTTCTTATTATTGATACTAAAATAATTTCAACCTTTTATGTCATAATCCTATGACTACATAGCTGGACACATTTTGGCTAATAAGTGAGATAAATGAATGATATAGACATCATGCTAATGACTGAAAAGTTTCATTCCACAACATGGATAGTCTTAAGAAACATTCTGTACAAGGAAATGCTTTCACTATCTACACATACTGTTCCTGCTGCCACAATTTCAAAGACAGCACTGATGGGGAAATTAAGTCATGAATCTTGTGTATTCAAAATCTGGGAGAAGAGTTGAAAAGTCTACTAATACTTCAAAGTAAGCTGAGAGCCATCCTTCATCTTCTTTTTAAAGTTACATCATCCCACCCCAGAATGTGAAACAGCTGATATCCGTATTCCCTTTAAAAGTAAGGTTACACTGTTAAGTACCACTCTCCAATATCGAAATTTAAAAAAAAAAAAAAAAACACAGAAGAAAACCTCAAAATAATAAAGTTGCAAATGTACATATAAACTGGAGATGAGAAATGTGTGTATTATATGAAAATTGTTTCTACACAGGAGAAAAGCCTTTGCAGCAGAGAGAAGGCCAGGGGCTATGACAGACCCTGGGTAATYTCTGTTGTGCTGGAACAATGCCTTCATCCATAAGTAAGTACAGAATTCAGCAGATCTGTAATAACTGTCTCATTTTAAAGGACAAGAATTAACAAGCCTCATGCAATTTGAGTAGTTTACACATATGCATTGTAGAAACTATGCTTGTATTTCTGATATGCTTGTAACAATTCTCTGAAGCCAGGCATAACGAACACCCTTCMCCTTCCAAAACTGGTGATATGAGCTGAAAGTGTTGTCTGCATTATATAGAAAATAATCTATGCCCTTCATTATCAGATTGAGAAACATCCACAGTGTCTTTGAGACAAAGACCCTCAACCTGGGCAAGTCTTCTCTGCCTTAGAAAAAAAAAAAATCATACTAAACTCAGCATTATGGAAATCAGTGTTAAAGGTACCTGGAGTCAGTCATCTGTTTTTCAGCTTCCTGAACTATAATCAGTTCCTGGTACCCTAATCAGCTACCAGGTCTAGGCACTACCACACATTCTGCAAGCTGTCTCAATTACARCCACAGCTTCAATACAATGCAGGACCCAAGTAAGTCATGAAACTAAAGCATGGAAACTTATAGCTGAAGACATGACAAAGAACCCTTAATTACAGATGGAAAATTTTGGTTTYCATTTGTTGGGATTTTGCATTTATTTTTACACAACAAAATTTGCCATGAAAATTCTACAATTACTTTTAATATGGAAATTCTTCCTCCATAAAACCTCAGAATAACTTCAGCGAAGAATCCAAATTAAATGAAATCTGAAGTCTAATATTTTAAACTCAGAGCTATTTTAGAGTAGGAGAGGAAAAATACACACACAAGCCCGATTCAATTTATTGGAACTGGGAATTTCAGAGATAAAAGGAATTAAAGAACTTTCTTCATGAGACTTGTAGTCAAACTTCAGCAGCAACAAAAGGTATGTGCCACCAGATTGTAAACACTGGCTGCAAACATAAAGAGGCAGAAGGCTACTGAGGTATGGAATCTTAAGCTTCAAATCCTTTATCACTGAAAAGATCAATTCTAAAATCAATACTGGTATTGGTTGMAGTCAATATACTGCAACCCAAATTGGATAAATATGCTTTTATGGACTTTTCATAAAAAGCCTGACCAAAAAAACCACTACGCAGCCTTTGCATAATCTTAGCAGGAAAAGCAGCCTATTAAGAATTGCATTATCCCAAAGCATGATAATTAAAGCACAGCAAGGAATCTCTTAATTKTTTACTGGTAGCACAGTGATGTTTTTTTATTTACAGAAATATAAAAAAGGAACAAGATTTCAAAATTATAACAAGCTTAGCATGTATTAGGTAACACTTCCCATTTCTCTCGTCATGAAATTGCTTGTCATAAGAAACACATGGCACGCCGAAATAATGACAATTCCCAAACAGAGATCAAAAGACTTATTGATAGAGAACTTAAATTTCTACAGCATCCTAAAGATAACTAAGCATGCCACAGTCTGATTTATGGGTGTACTTTGGGAGCACTTCAACCATTGATCACAGCAGCAATCTATCACCATAAAAATACAGAAAAACTTCACTAGGAACYAGTGTCTTATAACTGCACATACAGTTGGATTTCCAAGCAAACRAAACATAGAAGTCCAAACAATGATCATGTCAAGAAAAGAAGAATAGCTTCCCTTTTGAGAAATACAATATAATATTGACAATAAACAGCATTAGAGATTTTGTCATGTATTGTATGTGACATCATGTTTAACATGAGCTCYAAATTAAGAAAAACTAAGAAGAGACAGCAATGCAGGTCAGAGCACATCAGTAATTTGATTCGTATGCTAGAACTTCCCCTCCCCATTCTCCCACCCCCACATCTCTTGCTGAATAAAAAATTGTACCTCCTAAAAAGACTGTAATTACATTACTCTTTTCAGGCAGCTGTCACTGAAAACAAACATCCTTACCCTTTCTACAGAAAAAAAAATCCCAGTGTATTTTAGGCAATAAATGACCGTATCTATTTATCTGTTAAGTTAAACCTAAGAAATTTTTGCATGTGAGATAATCAGCCATAACACCAAAACCATCTATCTGGTTTATGAATTATTTCATCAATATTCTACAATTCTAAGATTTTTATTCCCTGCATCACATGCCTTAAACCATTTTATTAGCACTGGTATAAGCAGAATTGTCACATATTAGGAGTTACACTATTTTCAACTTTGGTAAAGTGATCAAAGCCACTAACAAATTTAACTACACTAAAGATTATGCCTCCCTATGTAAGAGCAAAAACAAACAAGCAAAACCCCTCCAAAAATCCCCTAAAACAAACCAACCATACAAAAAAGCCCACAATAAAACCCAGTACACTGCTTAACTTGAGGTAGTAAGGAAACAAAACAACACTGACATGTAAAACCATTTTGTCCTTAATTACAGACATGTTTCAAGTTTCAAATATCTCTGTATATATTTCACAAGTGCCACAAAAATAATTTAATCTAAATGTATAAGCACTTTCTTTGTAGGACATAAGGAAGTGTGTGTCTTTAAAAATATTCCATCTATCATTACATCTATTTAAAATTAAGTAACAAGTGAGATAACATAGATAAATGTAAAACAATTCATTCCCATCAGTAACATTTAGCTGCTGCTTCCTCCTTTAAAAAACATGTCAAYTCCTCCTAAACTACTTACAAGCTTTAAGGTAAACATTAGCAGTTACTCTAGTCTGGGGCTTAAAATAAACGTTAGCACTACTCAAAAGTGGCATTCAAAAGACCCTTTAGGTTTCAGTCTCAATTCTGACTTGAAGATCTGCTAACAAAAAAAAAATATGCTTTAAACAGTAAGTGAGCATACATAATTTCAAGCAACACCTTTTTTTTTTTYTTMTTTAAGGCACAAACTGTACAGAAAAACCCCCAAGTGCAAATCCAATTTACTGTAATCCTTCATAAATGCCAAGTACTTCCCTGGTAACATTTAAAGCCTCCAAAGTTACAGGTCTCTGCTTTTGAGAAGGCAGAACATGAAAACACTGTTGAAGAGCAGACAAGTCCAAAGTTTCCTTCATAGCACAGAACTGCTCAGGGTACATTTCATGCCCAAAGTACAATACACAGTGGAGTGAATGTTCCACCTTGCATCTTATTACATTCTATGAATTTCTGTGAAGGAAACTATTAGTCATCAACACCTCTGCCAGAACAATAAAATAGATTAAGACCAGGGAAACACAGTAGGCATAAGTAGAAAACCATTAACCAGTTATGAGGAAAGAATAAAAACTAAATATTAAAAAACAATAACATGGCTGATTTGTTACTTTTTAACTACAGAATATCACATTTTGTAASATCTTTAGGACACTGGGTTAGGTTTTAGGGCAACAGACTAATACTCATCACTATAACAAACAAGTTATACTAGCATATGAATATGTCCAAAAGCTGTATTACAGAGGCTATCTTATTGGGTTTTTTACTTTCAATCGAAGTCTTGAAACCAAATCAAGATTGACTGATATCTGTCACTATGTTATTAAGGTATCTTCTACTCTGAATTTTTATACTCAGATTATGTAAATTTTCCAATACCATGTATTGAAAACTGGTTAAGCTGAAAAGGTGCAGTATCTACAAAATTAGTTTGGCATCAAGGAGTACCCTTTACCACATCATGACAATTTTTGGCTTTTACAAACTTACTCCTACCACTCTAAATATACAACACTGAAGTCTGGCTGTCCACAGTAGTCATGGCAGTTTATTCACTGACCCTTGAAAACTCTTGGTTAGTATTAGATAGCATTTTTGCTGACCTTCACTTACTTGCCCTGTTCAATTTTCTCATTGTATGAAATTTTCTTTCTGTACTTAATTCACTTTAGAATAATGATTCATGGCTATACATACACAAGACAAGGTAAACTGAGGCTACTTTATGAACTTCACAGTGTACTTTCACAGCTAAATAATAAAACTGTGAGCCAGAGCAAGCATTTAATCAACTGTGTTCCTCAGGAATCTTATTAATTTCTTCCACCTTTTTAATTACAGTAGAGAAAATCAACCAGAAATCCAAGGTAACTACTGAAATATTATATACATATAAAATGGGGGTYCTATATTAATATTACACTGGCCTCAAGGTACTGAAGTCCATGTGTTAAAGAAATTAACTAATCTGGGGTCCTGATGACATAATTTGGTCTCTAGGCTATGACTTAATTCACTTTGAACAACAGTTCTATTAGAAAACTCTTCTGAAAASAGACACTCAGGGGTTTTTCTCTGTCACAGAAACATGCTTCACTATAAACTTATGATATTTCTCAAATATTGAAGAAAGCTGAATTAACTAAATTTTAAATAAAGAGCCCACATCATGCTGTGARTGCCCTTTATACTTTGGTCTTTGTTTCTGCAATGAACTTTTCCAACCACATTACTTAAAGAATTAGAAAGATATCTTGTCCACTTAAATGGGGCAAAACTAGTAGCACTAATGACTGCTAAGCTTTCCTAAAATCAGTGAAACAAACTAGTAGAAGATTATAGCTGTGTATTGAAACATAGTGTACTGGTGCCGAAACATCTAAGCATTTCCATTGTTTCATTATGGAAAAAGCCTGCCTCATCTTTAGACTATACCCRAAGTGGCTCTACAGCTAAATTTGGTGTAAAATCCATCATTAGCTACAACTTCTGCTAATTATTGAGGTAAATCCTTGAAAAACTGGAGGAACAGACTTCACCAAAGTTTTTACTCCCACAAAGGACTGTGCATAGAAAGATTGCCTGTAAACACTCCCTCTAGCCACTGTTGTCACCCCTCAGCTGCTAATATTGGCCAGAGGTACACCATGGGCACTTGTGGCTCCTTAGTGATACTGCACTTAATATTCAAAATGACAGAWCAGTGCTTGGCAATCATCTGCAAGTGTGCACAGACACATATTAAAACTTTCACATTGTGTATGAGCATCTAAAAATCACAGAAATTACAGAATGAGTCACATCACTAAGAACCTCAGTTGTATACAACTAAGTCAGGCAGATTTACAAATTCACCATGAACTTGGAAACAGTTCACTGCATCAAGCTCTGCAATTAGACAGAAGATGAACTCTTCTTCATAAATTTTAATGCTGTTGTATGGACATCACATTAAATTAGTTAGCAATAACAGGATTTGGCACACAATCCAAGCAATTGTTATCCTAGCAACTGGAAGACCTTTCAATATTTCCTTTTTTCATGTCTTCCTGAACCAGCTTGATGTTCTCAGCTAGAAGCCCATTTAACTACTTTATTTAGCTCTCACCTCAAAAAGCCTGCTAATGGAAAGGCAGAGGAAGCAGGTGCTTGCAGAAATAAAATCAGAATACCAAGAACCCAGAATACCCTCACCAACACAGATACAAACACTGAGTAACAGGAAGGAAGTTTCCCTTTGTGAGAACCATACTGTGCAGGATTTGCAGGGGTAGACCATGATCTACACAAGCCTGAGCAATCTCTGTCTAGACAATAAAAAAGCTGGGTCACTATTCCCAAATTACATCCACAAAACAAAACTGAACATTGTCATAATTTACATAAGCATAATTTACATCCATAGACATTATAGGGAAAACAATCTTTACTGCTTGAGCTACTATCTCCATCAACAGCAAYAGGAAGTTTTTACACTGTATAAATTCCAGCCATAAGACTTCTGGAATGAGCAGAAATTAGAGCAGAATGATTAGACTCTGACCAGCAGCAAACAGTTTGGCAGATACATTTCAGTGAATACCATGTACATTGAGTTTGGTTGGAGTTCTGCAGGGTTGGTGTTTGGTACTTTTTATATTATTTTTAGAAGAAAACTTCAATGAACTTAGTTATCCGTGCCATTTGGCTCTTTTCTAATATACAACTTCCACCACATACAACAATAAATCAGAGACTTGTTGAAATGATGCCACCCAACCCTCAYAGGAAAATAAAAAACAAACAGAAAACTGTATGAGATGATTCCCACCATTCAGAAGCTCCATACTTCCCCCAACCCTCTAAATTAACTATCCCATCTATCTGACTCCAGTGTGAAGATTGCATGTATTCTTCTGTTAAGTCTAATGGTCAAATTAAAACAAGAATGCTAGAGAACAATTCATGCCAGGTACACAATATATTTCTGCTCTTCACATCTTAAGCCTTAATACAAAAAAACAGTTTTCACCTGAATCTTCATCTTTAACCAATTCATGGAAGAATAAAAATAAAGCGAAAGTTTTCCATTTCAGGACACAAATCCCCAAATATTACAAACTCTGTTGACTGTGCTACCAGTTAACAACTGGAGACTATTTTCAGGGGAAGATGCTACTTATACCCAAGTGTTCAAACAAAAACCAGAATAATCACATTTAGTTCAACTTGTCATTGTCAAATACTGAACAAAAATATTATCCTGAATTTAAAAATAAAAAAAAAAACCAAAAAATACCTTTCCACAGTCACACAGACMTTTTATGAATATAAACCATCTGTTGAACTTAACAATTTCCTGAAAACTGTATCACACTACAAGAGGAATGATTCTTTCAGAGATTGTCACAGTCTCTCAGACAATAGTTAAAAGACATGATGCTTCTTTTCCCAATAGTTCCTTGCTTTCCATACAGCAAAAGGAAATGAAAAGCAGAGAGACAAGAAACAGGTCTGTAAAAAGCAGATGTCTGTGTTATATACATTTACTGCTATATCTATCAACAGACTACTTATGTTTTGGGTTTGGAAGGGATGCTTTTTTTTTCGGTTTTGCACAATAAATGTTTAATCTATACATAGCAAAAGAGATTCCTACAGGTAAAAACACCATTAAAATTGCACTGATTTTCTGTACTTCTTTTGTACTAACCATTAATATAATATTAACCTGCAGTTTCTTCTTAACTGGGAGACAAGGATACAGTATTTACTGATGAAACAACACTTTTGTATGTGTATGAATCAAAGAAAGTCAGTCAAAAGGTAAAAAATGAAACACTGATGCCTTTTAAATGGTAAAAAGACTAAGTTATAAAGCTTATGCCTAGAACACACTTATATTAGAAAGACAGCCTTTAGTACAATATTTTAGTTGGTTTGAAACAAAGACAGGAATTTTACTAAAACTACTTGATCATCCAACCTATTATAAAGAAACTGCTACTTGACAGCTTACAAGGAACAATRACTGCCAGTACCAGCAGGCTGCACTCATTTAAATGAAAATGCTAAAACCCCCTAATGCAGTTTGTAACTCCATTTATTTATTTTACTTTTGCAGTGGGCTCCTTGTCTCTGTAACGCTGAGGTGCTGCTATTACAGCATCCCCTGCAGTGTTCCAAAGCTGTGYACTCTGCAACACTCCAGCAACACCGCATCCTGCTCGGCAGCCAAACCCACTGCCTACCAAAGGCACACTCACCCTGTCGYAGCAAATTGAAACCTTCCTCTTACCTCGACTTCCTTGCTCTTCTCTTTGTTTGTGCCCATTGAACTTCTCCCATTGCTGGCAGTCTCCCGCGCAGGAACTACAGAAATCTGCTGGAGTGGCATTTTTACAGAGCTGCAGGTTGCCAGTACCTGTTTGGATGCCTTATATCTTCACTCCCCCCGAGWAGCCCACCTGTATAATTGTTCATATCCTTTCTTTGCCCAGCTCAGCTCTAAATAAAAAGGGGAAAATGTTATTTGAGAAACGCTGTAGCCAGCGTCTTCCATCCAAAGGAAAAAAAAAAATCAACAAAGCAGAGCAAATTGCAAACACAAGCAAGACACAGCAAACGAAAGAAGTAAGGCACAACAATCCAGRGAGTTTCACATGCTTAGACTGATGAGTTGCTGCAAGTCTGTGTCCCTGGAGCACCCCGTCATACCACTATCCCCCAAGAGCACTGTGGGAGACAATTCAATTTCTGTGTTACCTAATAACTGTCATGGAAACCAAGGAAACCCAGGTCTCACAGGCCCTTATTAGCAATCGCTTCCCGCTAACSGCACAGGCTCCCACATTTGCAGCAGCTGCCACTTGTGCTTTTGTTTCCCATCCGATTCCACAGGAGTGCACTGAGCACCCCCAGACACTGCCTCGTGCTCGCTAGGTACAGCAGCAGAAGGCTGAAAAGCTTAGTGTCCTATTTTGGAGCCAAAATCTCCTCCTTTAAAAGCACAGGATAGCTYGCTGTGTCCTTCATGCGTCTACAATAATCTGCTTAGGTCAAAGGATCTGCCTCGAAGTGAGGAGCAGCGGTGAGCAAACGAGGTGTAAAAAGGAAGACAAGACTGGCAGGGATTGCAAATGTGCCTTTCCGAGGTTGATAGTAAAAGGTTAACCCTTTGCTGTGCTCGTCTTTTCCCGAGACCTCACCAGAAGTCAGCTCAGCAGGACAAGTCAGAAACAGACACACACGTGCCTTTATAGCAGTCCCACACACTCTGAYAATGTCATTTATGTGAGCCTCTCCCTCCCAACAGCTTCAGTGCTCTCAGTTAACGTGAAGCAAAACACTCAGAAAAACTGTTTCAGCATCTCCCCTCCCCTTAAAATGCAAAACAATACAAGAAAGTCCCACGTGTTGTATTAAAAAATGGATACGAAGAAAGGAAAGTCCTAACATTTATACTTATTTAAATAAATTATTACTCTTGATAAGTATTAGGAATGCCAGCAAAACTTATTTTGATTAAAAATAGTAAAGAAATTATTAGACCAGAAGTCACATTCTTAGCACTGTATAAATTATACAGGAATGAAGGAAGAAAGAAAGCCCACACCAAGCACCAACAATGTTTTAATGCATTTTCAATTAAAGAAAAAAAAAATACTACCCAAGCCCTGAAATACATCATCTTTTTTTTCTAGCAGTACACAGTRGCACTTAGAATTCTGACAAGAAATAATAGCATTAGAAGCAGCCTGGATTCTCTTACAAAGCCAGTGGGGAGGATTTAAAATACTGTTGATTCACTACTCCACTACTTTAGTTACTATTTCTCAGTCTGAATTAATAGAGCTTACAAGCCTGAGATAAATTGGGATCTGGTTCAGGTTGCCATCCCAGTTTTACATCACTGATTTAAACTAAGGTATATTGACAGGCTGTAATAGGAGAATTTATAAATGTTTTAACAAAGAAACATAATTTGTACTAGGAGATTAGAGATGCTGCAAGATACACGTGTACATGTGCACATTTTCATATTTATAACATATATATTCTGTATATCCACAACATATATATTCTATATATCYGCAGTCATGGAATAGATTTACAAGGAACAAAATTAAGTCCACTGCCATTTATACAGTTATTTTTACATATTTGTAGTAGTATTTCACATGCTTATTCAATTTTTAATTTCTGATGGTCCAAAATTATTTTGAACGTATGTTTAAAAAACTTCCAATGTACACAAGATTTTCCTGAATTTTGAAAATAAAARGAAAAAAAGACAAGCTCCAGTTCTACCAAGACAGTAGTAAATAAAAAAATTATTCCAGAAGTATTCAAAGACATGAAATGTCATATACTAGGCTCTTAGAGTTTGATTGTTAATCTTAAACTTSACTATAATGTAAAGGAAATTCCTTTTTAGTTTAATAGAAAGTTTTAAAGCTACAGAAAAACTCTTTTCCTTCCCCTGAGGCACAACTGGATAAAGAATTCCTGAACCTGACTCTGCTTTGTCATGATAATCACTCACCTCTTTGATAAAGATATTAATAGAAAAGTAGAGGGTTTGTGGCATTAAAATGGAACGTTCCYGTAAATGTGCTTTCATGTGTATTAAACTTAGAAAAGTCAACCTAGCTTTTGATACTGTGCAAATAATTCTCCATTTGAAATCACATGAATTTGAGATTTAAGTCAGAGATTTCTGGGTTAACCAGTAATCTCTTTAATCCCATCTATGTCTGTTTTAGCCAGAATAAAGACCTTACAGGGTGTGATGTGCTTAGCTCTTTTTAAAATGATGTGTGGCCCCTTTTTTCCCGCACAGTGAACCTATAACATTAACATGTATATAACAAAAAGCCTTAGTTTCAAACAGRGGCTGCATTTCAACATGATGTAGGTCCATGCTTGCATTCTGCTTAACTCTTTTACTAATTACATTTCTTCACCATATGGAGACTTCAAATTAATGTGCCTTCCCTGTACATATGTTGAACAGGGTTTTTCTCAGCCTAAGTGCTAAAACAAATGGTGAAACAACCAAGCCTCATACTGTTATACCTAGAAATGTAGAAATCACCACTGCTCCATGGTGAGGAAGCTGTTAGAAAATACAGGACATATCCAGATGCACAGTTTAAAAGTCAATGGCAGAGGTATGGTTGGGATCATTTTGTATCAAACTTTAGTTTTCTGTCTGTGCTTTTTTAAGTTTACTAAGATAGAACTGTAAAATGTAAAACTTTTGCACAGGTGTTAGTACACCTATGAYCTCAGAACAGCAGTACAACATTAGAACACATCTTAAAGGAACAACAAAATTACTGATTTCAATTTACAATGTATTTTTAGCTCCCAAAGTCCCAAAGTTGTAAACAAAGTGATTTTATATACACATACATAAAGAAAATGTATCTTCAACTCATCCTCCATGGTGATCAGGCTGTGGTGTTCTATTTAAAGAATGTGAATTTTGGCAAACGTGCCACCCAAAGAATCATCATTTCAGAGCCATGCCTCACACCTGAAGGACAGCGTGACAGCTGCTCAGTGAAGTGTGAAGCTGCTGTGCAAAGCAGCGTGATAGGGTTTCACTCTTGGSAGGATAACAATAACAAAAGGGAGCTGGTCACCTGGAGCAGGTGAAAATGACATAGGCAGAGAAGAGAGCTATKTGTCGGCTGTGCATTAGTAATTGATTTACATTAATGTAATTCACAGTTCTTGAAGCAAGTTACTATAGAAAGGAGAAGTACTACCATCCCTCTTCTTGCTCATTGCTTCAAACCTACTAATCCCAAATCAGGTAAGCCAAGGAATCCAACTTTATTTTTCCAACACATTCCCTTGGTACACACTTTATAAACAGTACCGGTGAGATCTTGGTGACCAAGAAGGAAACAAAGACAAAAGAAATAATTTCCTGGTGTCCCAAGATGTAGGTCTGCTCCCTAGTTGTGGGCTACCCTRTGTGTTTCTGCTCTTGCCTCTAACACTTGAAATCTTTTCATCTATTCCCTCCACACGTGGCTCCGGGATACAGTGCCCTCTCTCACACTTGGGACACAGACATTGCCTGCACAAAACAACTCTGGAAGCACTTCCATAAGAATCTGACAGCAAAAAGGGACCGGAATTATAACCCTACAMCCACACATTACATTTTTAGTTTAATTATAGCCAAAAAGCTATATTGAAGTTACAAAAAATCATTACGGACATAAAATGCTTACAGACTTGTTATTTGGACCCACATTATTTGTCAAAAAGATACATTAGCTAGGAATACACAATATTCAAGAAGGTACAGACATATATAGTCTATAGTCCTGAGATTTAGGAATGACTATCCCTTTCCTCAGAAATGAAACAGAAGGGTTACAAACACCATATRTGCTATGCTCCCCTAACTATCTAACAGGGATAGCTTCTCTTGTAATCACAACTTAGGTACAGAGACAAAAGTCTGAACTCTACAGCAGCTGAGAGATGGATACTAGTGCTAGATAATGATAACTGCGATTAGTACCGTCACTTTAACTAGCAGAAACTTCTAACACTTAAATTCATAGTGCAACTAGAAGAAGTCTAATGCAAACCAAACATGACAGTTGTAAACCAAACCCTTGGGCTTCCACAACATCGTGAAGTTGACACTAGAACCAAATGAAGCTTTTTTAATTCCTTAAGATCTTCTCACAACCTTTAAGCCTAMAGAAGAACAAAGTTAGTCATGGAATTAGGACACATACAAAAGGTATCATTAACCAAACACAAACATTCTAAATTGTGGAATCTCTCATGCAGGTGGGAGTGAGAAAACCTGCTGTTCTCTTCTACCTGGATGAGTCTGTCCAAAATACTGTTCTGCACTGTAGGCTGGCTTCAAATGGAGGAGTATCAGCAATGAAAAGTTTTCAGCAGAACTTATGTTTAAGTAAGTCTCCAGCAGAGCCAAAATGTAAAAGTTATTTTAAAGACTTGGACAGAATTTGCATTCTTCACAAATACAGAAYGAATGGCTGTGAGATACCATATCAGAAGCTGCTTTTTAAATGCCACATGGAGTTGGTATAGACTTAAATGCAGCCATAATGTACTAGATCCTCAGGGAGGTTTTGGCTGCTTTTTCCCTTGCCTCCTTCAGCTTTGCAATTGACTGAAGTGCTGAGAAGTACCAGTAATGTAAGATGGTGCATTAGAGCAATGGAGGTGTATTAAAGGCATTAAGGAAGCAATCAACTGAAAATTTCAAACTAATGTCTTTGGATATTTTTCTGTGTTGCCATTCACAGAATATTGCACATTATTACACATCATTTCATCAACAGCATTACTAAGCACAGGTAATCTTCTCCACTGAGAGACTAACAGAAGTCAGTGCAAACAGAGAGGAATCTATTTGCCACTTGTATATTCTGTGCAGATATATTACCTAAGTAGAGCATCTTAAAACATTTTTAGAACACCTGAACATCCAAGGTCATGGAACAGTACAAGTCAAAAAGCAAGTTAAAAAGCAAAAAGTAATAGCTGAGTCTGAATTAAAATATGACCATTACGTCAAATAAAAGTTTACCTAGCCAAAACTTAGATTGATGAAAGCAAGATACGAAATGACAGAATRGTGATAAATTGGACAAAATGTTGCCCCTGGCTATTAAAAGCAATTATCTTCATTATCTCCTAAATAAGAGAATTAAAGCAAACTGATTTTCACTGCCAAACACAWAGACCTTCACAGATGCCTCCAGTGTAGTGTTTGCACTAGGTTTACTTTATTTAAATTAAAGCAAACATACTATTTACTCATCACTTTACAGGGTCCCCATGACATGGGGAGCAAGGGAAGACTTGCAAAGGTATACAAACTGCCAGTAACTTGAACAGCTTATTTGGAATTTTTGTTTAAATGWAACTGTAACATCTAAAAACCATCAGAAAAAGTAAATTACCAACTTTTAGGAAGAATAGGCAGACTATACATTTAACCAATTTACATTAAAAATGTACTGAAATTATGCTGTTAGAATGTTCACTGAAAAAAAATATTTATACTAAGGTGACAGTTAGCTACTCATTACACAGACAGGACTCCTACTATGCTTATTCTAATTTGCAGCACCCAGCTTGCATGTATGCCCAGAAGTACTGAGAGGTCCTTTAACCTCTGTAGTTGAGGTACGAGGAACATCTACCTTCATGATGAACACTAACCTGTCAAGCACCACTCTGCTTACAAATGTTGCTGACCTTCAGCAATGCAAAGGCACTATCATTTCAYAACATTACACCATATGAAGTTAGGATCTTGCATAAGTAGTGGTGGAAGCAATCTGCATACCATGCTGTCTAGCTGCTCCTTTCCACCAGCACACCGAATTTAAATGGTGTTTGTCCATGTGCCCCTTCAGAGTAAAAGGTAAATGAAGATGCTGCTATACAAAGTATTATTTCTCATTTCTAAGTCACACACATAGARAAGGTATTTCAACAGCTCTCTAACAGAAGGAGGTTGACAGTCTTTGCAATAGAAGCATCATCATTTAGCAAGCAGTGGAATCCACCTGCCTAGTTTTGGGCTAAATGCCCAAAATGCAAACCTGAATACATTTAGCTTTTTATTAAAGAGTTCCAGCATTGCTTGGTAAGTTCTTGGCCAATTTTCAGAATTGTTAGACAACACAGGAGGACCGGGGCAGTGCTGAGAGACTTGGACAATCTTCTAGATGAGAGCACAAGAAACAGGATGAAGTTCAACAGTAAAAGCAACACAGTAATAGCACTGGTAGAATGGGCTGTTGAGTGACAACCAGGAGCACAGACGGATTTAAGGATCAGTCTGGATAAGCACATCCCTTTATGAAAGGATAACTGGAAAATGCTAGTTATCATCAGCTGCAAAAATGTAAACATAGTCCCAGGGTGCACCAAGTAAGTTATTATCAATTCTTTGTCCTGAACAAAGTACACCATTAATTTCCTCAAATACTAGATTTTTCAATTTTTATAGCCTTATCACCAACATCAAAGAGATTCTGAACTCAAACACAACAAGAAACTGTTCTAAAAAACCTGCATTAAAAAAAAATTATTTGCTGACTCACCTGCTTCAGTTACTAGCCATATATACTGGAAGACCAAGATTGTTTATTTTTAATGAAGATACTCAGGTGCACAGGATTATGCAATGAACTGTGCTTTCAATTGTTATTTGATAAAATAAAAAAAGAACAATTTGCAATCAAAAAATAACAGGTCCATCTGTGTGAATATTGAAAATCTATAGACTTTCAATTTAGAAATTTGCCATGCTTGCAAAGMATTATTTGTTTTGTGAATCTCAGCTGTTAGAATGTTTAAGAAACATGAAAAAATGCAAAATATTAATGTAAACATGGAAGTGAATATTGATTCAAACCACTTTTTAAAAGGTATTTCTTCTCAACTTCATACAGGTGTCTATTGTTGATTATGCTCTATTTTTCCCTTTATTTCACACAGCTATCTGAYCACCTTATAAACACTGCTATTTCTCTCCTAATCTCATCTGCTGTGACTCCTTTCTCTTTCTCCAGGCAAAATTTTATCTTTGCCTAAATACTCATATTCAAAAACTATAATTTCTCTCATTTTCTCTCATTTTTATTCTGTAACCTTCTTTACTGATACTTTAAATTTTAAAAATCTTCTACATTGAACAAATTGTTAACCCTATGTCCAATTTGCATGGTGTTTGGCTTCAAAACTTCTCCCACTGCTTCAGAGAATGGACAGCTCAATGCCAGTATCATAAGGCTCCCATTTAATTACAATATTATGAAATTAGAAAGTATCTGKAGAAAATAACATTACAGAAGCAGAAAATTCATTTTAGATTTGCTGGTGGTTTTGACACAAATTCACCTGGCTTTTTAATTTTAGGAAGACTGTAAAAAGTGAGATTATCCTTCTTTTAATGCTATGAAATAGCTGAAATTAATTCTGATACCAAGATTCATTTTAACTAATATTGCAGTTCATCTACAGGATTAACCCACTTAAAAAATTCGTATTTCACATTCTTTAATCATTTTTTTTACAGTATCATAGAATGGGTCAGGTTGGAAGAGGTCACAGTCAGTCATCTGGTCCAACCTCCCTGATCAAGCAGGGTGATCAACATGTGTCCAGACAGTTCTGGAATATCTCCAGTGAGGGAGACTCCACACCTTCTCTGGGAAACCTGCTCCAGTGCTTGGTCACCTGTACAGTAAAGAAGTTCTTCCTTCCTGTGCCATCAGTTCCTGCCCATTGCCTCTTGTCCCATTGCTCAGCACCACTGAGCAGAGCCTGATCCATCCTCTGACACCCTCCCTTCAACACTGACACACTTTGATGAGGTCCCCTCTCAGTTGTGTCTTTTTATGGCTGAACAGGCCCAGCTCCCTCAGCCTTTCCTCACAGGAGATGCTCCAGTCCCTCAATCATCCTTATTGCCCTCTGCTACACTSACTCCAACAGCTCCATGTGCCTTTTTTACTGAGGAGCCCAGAATGGGACACATAACTCCAGATGTCAGGGCTCAGTAACAGCTCAGGATCACCTCTCTTGACCTGGTGGCAATGCTCTTCCTCATTGGAAGAGGATCCCACTGGCCTCCTGGCTACAAAGCCACACTGCTGGCTCATGGAYAGCTTGAYGTCCACCAAGATCRATGGTTCTTCACGGAGCAGCTTTCCAGCAGCTTAGCCCCCAGCCTGAGTTGGTGCCTGGGTTACTCTTCCYYAGGTGCAGGGCCCTGCAYTTGCCTTASCTGAACCTGACACAGTTCTTTTCTGCCATTCTGTGCACAGAACTCTGGGGTGTCAGCCACTCCTCRCAGYTTTGTGTCATCGGTCACTGATGAACAAGGTRAACAGTTCTGGGCCCAGTACTGAACCCTGGGGCACACCGCTAGTGACAGGCCTCCAAATATACCACGTCACCGATTATGATCCTCTGGGAACTGCCATTCAGCCAATTCTCAAACCCTCATCCAGACACTCACCTCAGTGTCCACTCATCCAGTCCACACTTGTTGAGTTTGTCTGGGAGGATTTGAGTTTGTCTGTCTCTTGTGAGAGACAGGGTGGTCAAAGGCCTTGCTGAAATCAAGGTAGGCAAAATCCTCTGCTCTCTCCTCACCATCCAGGCAGTTGTTTCACCAAAAGTAGCAATCAGGTTCATCAGACATAATTTACTTCTAATGAATCCATGCTGACTACTACTGACCACTTCCTTGTCCTCCCTGTGTGTAGAGATGGGCTCCAGGATAAGTCGTTCCATCACATTATCAGAGCCTGAGGTGTGGCTGACTGGCCAGMAGTTCCTTGGATCCTCCTTCTTGCCCTTTTTGAAGACTGGGGCTGACATTTGTTTTCTTCCAGTCCTCAGGCTCCTCTCCTCATCACCAGACCTTTCAAAGACAATCATGTGCAGTCTAGCTATGTTGTCCAGTTCTCTCAGCACTCATAGATGCACCATCAGGGCCCATGGACTTGTGGATGTCAAKTCTTCACCACTAGGTGTTATCTGACCCAGCTCTGCTTGATTAATGGAAAATCTTTCCTACAACATTCCTTTGTCCTGGTCTCCTGAGCCAGAGATTCTTGAAGGTTAGTCTTGCCAGTGAAGACCCATGGAAAGATGACATTAGGTAACTCTGCCTTCTCTGTGTCCTCTGTTACCAGGGTCCCCCCTCCATCTAGTAAGAGGCCCACATTACCCTTATTTTTTTTTTATTATTGATGTATTTGAAGAAGCCCTTTTTGCTTCCCCTGACATCCTTGGCCAGGTTTAATTCCAGATAGTCCTTTACCTTCCTTGTCTCATTTCTACTTTGACAACCTCTCTGCATTCATTCAAGTGGCCTGGTCCTGCTTTCATTGCTTGCATATTCCTTGCTTATGCTTGAGCAATTACAGGAGTTATTGACCCACACAGATCTCTCAGCCTCTTTGCCCAATTTCTTGCTTATTGGGATGCATCATTCTTGAGCCTGGAGGAACCGATTCTTGATTATACACTCTGTTGGACCCTTCTTCCCAGCAGGGCCTGTTCCCAGGGGGTTCTTCCAAGAATACCCTGTAAGAGGCCAAAATTTGCTCTCCTGAAACCCATGTGTGCATCCTAATACTGTGCTGAAACTGAACTCCACAAGCTCATGGTCCATGTCCAAATATTTTAGTTTAATAACCAAATATTTTCTATGTTTAAGAATAAGCAATAATGTAAATGGATGCCCCTGTTAAATTACTGCCATCCACCTACTGTGTGATTTTGACTTGGAAGGAAGTAATTTGGTTTTATTTGCTTATTTTGTTACCCAGTATCTCTTTATTTGTTTTGCTAACGAATTGAACCTTTTGTGAATTTAAATGCTTTTGTCTCATACTGTAAGGAAATTATTGATGTTTTTCAATTACAGTGTAAGCCCAGAAGGAACTGATGCCTGACTGATACCTGGGGTCAGCAGCCTTGTTTGCTTGAGTAAACAGATAYGAAGAACAGAACCTCAATGTAAATGAGCCACCAGAGGGAGCTCATCCGGCCTGCTGAGTATAAAGGAACTATATTGACACTGGCAAAAGTTAATTAAACATTTTTACAGGGGTCACTGACTGAGTTCAAAACAAAGCATATTCCCTGGCTGAAACGCTACATGCCTGAGAAGCTTAATGAAATCAGAAAAAGTTATTTCTTTAACAACATGGAGTGTATTTCTGATTAAATAAAGATAATTAAGTTTAGAAATGTGTGATACAGCATTCTTCTAAACAAGCACAAGACTTTTCTTCATCCCTCTTTATTTTCTCCCGATATTAAGACTTTCAAAGTGCTATTAAACTATAAAACAACAACAAAAAAAAGAGATTAACTTTATAATTTAATCTTAAAATTCAGAAAGTATACCAAAAGCAGAGTCACCTAACTTGTACAAAGATACTAATTTCTAATAAAATACAGTTTGGTATTATGATGCTTACCTAATTCTGTAATTAAATATTACACTTAGATGGACATTGCCATATTAACTTTATCACAATACAGCTTTCTCATTTTAAATTGTAGAGGACCCAGATTCAGAAAACAAATCCCTCAAGTTCATGTTCTGTAGGATCTAATGGTTGCTTTCAAATTTGAGAACATTTTTTGAAAAACAATACTGAAATAAAAATTATTCTGTTTTTTGCATGTTGCTTGTTGATCAAGAAATCAAGAGTCTGACAGGAGGTTATTTTCTCTGTCTAAGATGGAGCTTAGCATCTAACAGTGGTAATTCAGGGGGGAGGCATGCAGGAGAACAAAGACAATAAAATTATTTCCTAAAGAAAAAGCACCCTCCAACATAAACTCACAGACTTATCACTTATCTCAATCAATTTCTGAAGATTATGGGTCTTAAATRTTCTTTCCAAATTAACACACCTCTTTCACAGATTTAGTTATATATTTCTGTTACCCATTACCAGCTTCCTAAATATTGCAAGATTAATTTGATCATACTTTTATCTCACCTCTGCCTGCATGCTTTGCTTTGGAAGATAAGATTAAATGTAATGCATTATTTCATTTATCTGTTCTTTCAGGCTTCAATAAAAAACTGAATTCTCACCAACACCACATKAAAGCAGTACTTTTTGGAGTTAACTCCTGTACAGTGTGAGGATACTATGAAAAGCACTTGTTCTGTAATCACACTCCTACTTAAGCACTGGAAGAAAATCCAACCTAAGAAGATCCGATGCTAGTTACAGATATTTTAAGTTCACTAAGGACTTCAGAGTGCCCACCTCCTCCACACAGCTATTTTACCTTCAGTGAGCACGATTTTTCATCATTTTCCCACAGCAATCAAAAACAATCGGGGAAAAAAGTTACAATTGCTCTCCAGTACACTTTCTGAAGTCATCTTTTCCAGGAATATTTTCAGACACAATTGCTTTTTCCTGTTTTTCTCACTGAAAAACTACATTTTTACATGTGTCAGAAGAGGTTCTTAAGAGGCTAAGTTAATGAAGGGTCAGACTTGTCAATCTCCTACTTAAAAACAGTTAATAAATTCATTTTCAGGATTGAAATAAGGTTTACTACCCACCCCCCTTGTGCCATAGATATCCAGTTTCTTCAAATCACAGACTGAKTAAAAGTAGTGTTGAGTATCTTATGGCATTGCCAATTATCATACACGCTTTTATAGTGCAAAGTTTGTAACTATTTAGGAGTGCCTTCCAAACACTAGCGACAGTTCACACATTGAACTGGCAGTTTTTATACTCTGCAAAAGAAAATCCAATTTTGTAAAGCTCAGCTTTATGAAACTAAAAGTCTTCATTTCCCATTCTCTGAGCAGCACAGATACCCCAGCTCTGAAAGTCAGGATTCCACTGCAACACCTCCAAGGTGTRAAACCACTCCCATTTATCTGCTTCTGGGATTTGAAAGTTACCATTAAAGGCACGAGCAAAATCACAGCCTTGGCACAAGCATCGCATGTTTCTTACCCAGCAAAGGTTCACCCTTAAAATGATGCTGCCACTGGGTGAATACACAAGCTGAAAATGACAGAACAGGAAATGGCTATTTCTGTTTGACTTCTAATTGGTTTGGGGTTTTTGTCCCCCCCTTGAAAAACTTCGTTTCAGTGGGAGACTATGAAAAGCCACAMATTTCAAACCATTTACAGCATAAGCATACAGATATTTTCTAGTAACTAACACTTCAAGCAGGGAACAAATCTTCATTCTCATTGAGGTACACAGTGTGGCAAAAACACAAGGCTAGCATCCATCTCAAAGCAAACACCACATGTAGATATCAAATCATATACACAAATTTCAGGTAATAGATATGGAAAATCTGTTTCTTCAATGCACAGAAATACTGGGTTTAATAACTAGGCACAGACATTGGTGATATTTTAAAACTGTTGAATGTATCAGTGGAAAACTACTTGAAACTGTATGGGGAAATCCAACACACACTTTGAAGTAAATACTTCTAAGTAACAAGGAAAAAAACTTTACAAAACAGCTGAAAAAATGGAAAAAATGCTAAGTATTAGGTAAATTAAGGCTTTGGACCATATGACTCTTTAACTATAGTGTGTCAGTTAAATAGATACATTAGAGAAAATGCTACTGAAAAGTAAAAAAAGGACAAGATCTCAAAACCAATAAAATCAGCTTTTTCCTAAGAATATTTCAAAATTCTGCACCTAAAGATCCTCTACTTTGGATGCTACCTATTTAGTAACTTAACTGGGATTAGGCTTTGGGTTTTTTGAAGAGTCTAAATAAGTTAAAAGCCTTGTGTTGCTAAATTTCAACAAATTCCTAAGAAAATCCACTATGATCATATTAAAAATCTATCCTTTTCACTCCAGTGATGAATTTAATCTACACTGAATGTCTTTGAAACATGTTCTTGATTTGTCGTTTGTTTTATTTAAAGAGAATTTAGTAAAATTTCAGTCTTACCACAAAAAAGGCACATTAGATATCAAGCATGCTTCATGACAGTAATGAACCAGTTGAGGTAAAAATGAGAGAAATCTAGAAATAGAAAACAGTTTTCAAGCAGAAACCGAATATTTTCTGAAGTTAGAAAAATCTCAATTTCAGTCTGATTTTATTTGAGGGAGATCTGTTAAATTCCTTTAGGAAAGTTTACAAAGAGAATGTTTCCATGTTTTCCACAAGGATTAGTCTCAAAGCACCTTGAACAAAGGCTGCACCTTTTAATATTCATAAAAACTATTGAAGCACATCTTATTCTATTATAACTTTTTTCTAACATCATCCATTGAGAAACACTTTCTAGATGCAAGTATTTTAAAAATTATTTACCTTATAATAATATTCTCTCATAAATAGATTGTAGCACTTCCTCCTACTTGGCTCCTTCTCCCTCCCTCCAATATTCTTCAGCTGCCTGACAAGGTATTTCATCACCTAAATCTCATCCCTCYGGACTTTTCCATCATAAGTAGTAAACTTAAAGCAACTTAACCRAAAACCCAGAGCTTTCTTATCTCACTGAAATTCTCATTTCAGATAGAAAATGCAGTTAAAAAATGACCCCTCGCTAGACGATTTTCCCTCACTGACAGTAAGGAAAACTGRAGTGACATGAAACAGAATAAGACCTATAATAGCAATACTCTAACATGCATTTACCAGAAAGACTAAAAAGCTGGTGTCTATAAGACACAAAGCAATGAATGAAGCAGCTTTGTTCTCTGCTATTACTCAGCTAAGAATGAAATACTTATCACAGCCCTGAGCTGTTGCTGTCCTACTAGCTTAAAAAAGCTACAAGATTGTGTCAACTAAGCCACAGCTATTAGTGGTACTGGGTCAAGAGTTTCATTACATTTGTGACGCAAAGGCAAAATTTTCCCTTACTGCTGCACACTGTGCAGTCCACCCAGGATCCAATTAATAGCAGGTACAAATCTGTTTTTAGATCAAGTGCCCTACAGTAGCAATTTTTGGAACTGTTTGCTTTAGAAAAGCATTGAAATTTCCCACTGCTGCCTGAGCATGAGTCCTTGGTAGTACATGAGTAACAAAAAGCTGAGAGCTGCCCTTCTCTGAATTGCATAGCTCAGTTTACTCAACACAGCGGATGACTACGACGAGTATGACGCACGCACGAGCATCTGCCTTTGTATATCTGCTCAGCTATGGGTGTGATTCCTTCATTTAACAATTTTTTTTTAATTTTTTTTTTTTTTTTTTTAGAGAACAAACACTTTATTACAACTTTCCTTGTAAGCTTCTTTATAAGAAACTTTCTTTCAGCCAGAAAATCGGGGATAAAAGATGGAACAACTAAGCAATGTTTAAAAAAAAAAGTTACTACTGTAAAACTCCATTTTCAACCCACATGTTCTTTGTATATTTAGATGTCAGGCACTCCTACAGGAAAAAAGTATTTCTTTATAGGTGGGCMATGTCTAGAAAATTAGAAACCTAGTCTTAATAAAATTAGAATTTTTAGGCAATATTAACATAAAATTACATTTGTTAAAAACAACAAAAGGATAAAAATGCTCTGATTTYAAAGAATCATTGTAACCCTTCCCACCTCACACTTCTTGTAATAATAACATGTTCAACCTATGTCTGTAAATACAATMTTTTCTTCCATTCAGGGATCATAACTGTGAAAACAACTAGCATGGAAGCATGGGTATTGGGGCACTTTTCTTGCATCAGACAAAGGAGGCTTGCTATGACTTATTCTAACATACAGTAAGCACATTATAGGCGCAGCCTAATAGGGTCAAATTAAAACTTTGCATAGCCAATGTAAAAAAGCAGGGGAAAAAAAACCCAAAAAAACCCATAACTGTTACTGTACTGACTCTCCTTTTTTTTTTTTTTTTTTCTTTTTCTTTTTCCAGAAAGCATCACCAGTTTCGCAGTAACAATTGCTGCAAGGTCATAAACATTCACTGTGACACTCCCACCCCAACAGGTTCACTTTAAACCATATGAAACCTACAAAACTTCCACCTGCAGAAAYACTGATGAAAAGGACAGACCAACTGGAGGACATGAATGATGAAAAACAAAAGTGAATAAAGTAATAAAAGATGCATAGAAAAAGTAGTAAAGAACTTTGTTAGGATAGAAAGCAAGGGCCTATCAAATGAAATTGTAAGGAAGAAATTTCATACATTGTAAAAGACTTGGAATTATCATAAAGCATAAAATTAAATACTTCAGTTAAAGGTTGTAGTTAAAATCATAATAACATTAAGAATTAATTAAGAAGACATTTAGACATTTTGTTGAAAAAATTGTTTCTAGGACATTAGCAAAACCTGCATTTAGGACTCAGATGAGGCTTTTAAGACCTAGTAAGATAATTTTTAATTATTACTGGTTTGAATACATCTCTTCAGTTAAGTTCACATCCACCTGCTTCAAAGAGTTCAACATGGTACCATTCCACCTACTAGTAATAGTAGTAGTAGTGGTAGCAGCATAACTGTATCTAATTCATATCTCAAATATAACAAAATTCTTTTTCACAGTGACATCTTTGAAAATTGATTTATGTGAACTATTAAAAGCATTGCAATTTAGAGAAACCTTCCAGGAAAAAACAGTAACAGCTTGTTTTTATGTCCTTTTCTCTCATAATTCCGCTTATGCACAGATTTTCTCTATTTTTTATATTTAGCCCCATTTAACTATAGTGTGATTTGCTTAGGAAAAAAAAAAAGTAATTTAAAATAAAATACGCTCAATCTCTTCCAAAACAAAAATCTCAATGTATGGTCAGAAAAGAGTGGTGTATATATGCACAATCTAGCCTTATCCACTTTTAAGTGAGTGCAGTCTACACTWGAAAGCAACTCTCTTCTACTAAGCCAGATGTCTGGACAAATTTCATGCTCTGAAATTAACACAGCAAATTAGTGCTGTCAGTGCTAACTTAGYCTCAGGAATTAACTTCTTGGACACTTTACACAAACAAGTTTATCAAAGGAAGCTTCCGCTTTAGCGGGGATTCTTAAATAACTGCTACAAAACATTCCAGGAATGGTGCCTTCCAAATAAATACAAGATTAATACCCATCATTCCTCTCTGACCTATGCAGATAAAGGTGCYAGATAAATCAGCAGGGAACCCTCAGTCACAGAAGGAATCACACATAACTCCAGTCCAGCCATGTGTGCAATGACAGGACAAGATGACCAAGGCACGTTGCAGGGTGTACCTGCTAAGAACTCTAGCCATAACTATAGTTACAACTATGTATTTTAGCTATTTAAAYACACAAAATACCACCTATCAGGATGATTTTTCCAATTTTACTGCTAATAACAATACAGTTGAACCTGGAAAAGCCAAGGATTGCAGCAACACCTATGCAATGCTCGTAATGGGAGATGGCAATAGCGCACAAAACTTTATTGTCTCAATATGTTCTACCCAGCTCTGTATATATAGTATGGGTACACTGCTGGGCTAGTCAGCCAAAAAACCCACAAGCTGCTGATACTTCCCAGCTCCGAGTCAACAGAAAGCTGCAGATAGCAGCACAGACAAGTTTTGCTGGTGTACTTTTAGAATATAGACTTCTTTCACTGATTAACCACCAAGGTAGAAACATAGAGGAAACACATCAATATTCCTACTGCCTTAGGTTGTTTTCTGTTAAATAAACTTTCTGCTAATAGTCACAGTCACAAACCAAAAGCAGTACAAAGAGGCCATCTCGAAGCCTCAGGAGTACAAAAGTCATACAAAATCTAAAAATACAAGCAAGCTATCAGAGATTAGTGCACAGTCAAAAGGCAATGCTGTCACAATGCGTACATTATTTTAAAAAAAGAAAAGGAAATAAAAACAACCCCAATCTTACAGCTACACAGACCTGACATTAATGCTGAACCAGTCAACTGAGGAGCAAAAGCACCTCTTGACATTTTAACTGTTTTCTAGATAGCAATTTATTGTGATTCATGCAGTGTAGGTTTACCTGAAATAGACTACAACAAGAAACTGCAATCAAAGTAATTACAGAAGTATGAATTTGCCTCTSCCAAGGTTTAGAGTCAAGGGCCTTCACACTTCTTTTCCAGGAAACTACTGAGGTGGCAGTGGAAATGGTGAATCATTAGACCACTTTCATCCGAATCAGCCCACAAATACAGTGCTGTCTTTGGTTCATTACATTAATCAGTAATTATCCTCCTTAGCTCTGTGGAAGGCACAAGAAGGCCACAATCACAGTGGCAGCAGTCTTCAGACTGTATCAGAAGTCTGTGGCAAGAGCAATCTGTAGGATGACATTTCCTGACACAATCACCTAAAAGCTGCCTTCAGAGGCGGGAGACACCTCACCTTCTAGGCAACATGAAAGAAAAAAGTTGCCTCTCTACCAATGTGAGTTTTCTCAGGAGTGCTCTGCWTTCAGTGGGTCCAAGGAAGCTCCCCAGAGAGAAGTGCACTTGTATGGGCATTCTGGAGGTCCTGATACACCTCTTGCACCTCTGTGACAATATCCCTCCACGCTGTGCAAATTATTGGTACTGGAGTTGAAACTTTTGTCTGTTGGGAAGGTGGAATAAAATTTTCTATTTGAAGCCAGATAGTATGAGATGTAGGCATGCAACATAACAACACCATATCTCACCCAAAASTGCTGTACCTGTTAAATGGTATGAATTAAACCATAAAGAATTTTATAATACTCTTGCTGTAAAGTGCATTAATCTTATTTGCAGGACAAACATTTATTTGCAAACACTCAGCAAAACCAATTTTCACTGGCTCTTAATCCCAGGTAATGTTTCCAGTCAATGGACTAACTATTGAGTAATATCCAACGAGTGTAATAAGCAGGTGGAGTAAAAATGACAGGCTAGATAGCAATGGTCATTCCTTCCCTCCCAAGCTACTTCTGTAGCATGGTCAAGATAGTCAAGAGGAACAAATGCAAATTCAGTCTTGAGAGAGGCTGTGAAGCCTAATCCTGTCACATTATTTGGAAGCAYACGCTGTAACAATACCACGCTGAATGAGGTAATCAAAGCATTTATAACTTTCATCCTCTAAACCTACAAATAATTAACCAGAGACTTATTGATAAAAATATATGGAATTAAAGTATATTTTCACAATGTCAAATATAAATAAAGAAGCTGTCTTCTGTTGAATTTTAAAAGCATTAAGCTAATCGTAAATACAAAACAACTATTATTCAGAAGTACTCACTACTTGTATAATTCCCCCTCTTCTCTCTCACTGGACATCATAGCGCTTTTTTTACTCATCAAAACAGAGTATCTTACCTTCAATTCCTCAGAATTTTTTGCAATCCTATTTTTCTTTTGTTTGTACATCTTTTCTTTTTTTCCCACCAGCACTTTTTCAAATTCGGCACTGCTTAGGTCACAAGGAGCTAACAAACTCTTAATTTTTAAGGCATCTCACAGGATTCTTCAGCTTTCCTTATGTTCAGCTGCTAATGAAGCTATGCCTGGGGGATTATGAATGCTGTGCACGTTTACTAGCACCACTTTGATATCTATACACACATTTTGACACTACCTGAGATTTATGAAGTTTATGCCTAGAGAAAATATTAGCTGGGTACTGACTGTAAAGAATAAATATTTCTGTTTAGTTCATCAATGCTCTTTACTGTGTCAACATATTTAACTTACAGGACACTTTTCCCTGACCACTGCTTTCAGTGAATATTTTGTATCATATATTTTTTTAAACCAGAGAAATTTCATGGAGCCTGGCCCCTTATTTCACTTTCAGCAAATCATAGTTAACATATCTGATTTTAACAAAGCATGAAATTATACCTCATCACAGCAAATTAACAACAGGGACAGCTGTTCTATTTCTTAGTGTTGTCAGTTCAGATACATCTATTTATATTCCTCAGTATACCCCTTATTAAAAAAAAACAAAAAAAACCTACATAATAAGTAATGAAGCAAAACATGAAAGACCTTTGCAATAGTTTTATTCTCCTTACTCTGCAATTTAGGCTTGTACAAGGTTATGATCAGGAAGATGCTTACAGTATGCAGAAATGCTACAATTAAAACTTGTATTCCCCTGAGGATATTGACAGAAGCTGACATGAAAACATATGCTAGGTAACACATGATAATAAAGTTCATCTAAGTTCAGTTCAGAAAGACAAGAGGCAGGCATGGGGAGAGCAGTGGAAGATTCAATCCCCAGTGATCAGTGAAACCTTAATTAGAGCTGTGCATGACACTCCTTGAAAATTAATGTGCTCTTAGAGTCTTGGAATTTTCTACAACAAAAAAAATCTGTGTTAGTGTTCACCACTTTCCATAGATATTATTTCAATTCTTGCTACTGATTTTGGCAGTGTGTTTTTGTTTTTTAACTGGGTTAAGTCTTCCCTTTTGACATATTTGCACTGGACTCTCATCAGGATCTCCAAGTAACTGACCCAACCCTGTAGTTGCAAATCATGAGAAGGTATTTCAAATCTTTTTTTTCCAAGGGCATAAGAAGAATAGGAGAAAAAAAMCTAAGTACTCCAAGATCCAGCTAGGAATTATTCAAAGAAAATGAAGAGCACTTGTTCCTGTGCATCAGCAAGCGTGCCTTTCATAAAGAGGAATAGTTTAATGTGTATACAGAACATTTCTACTCTTAAATTTCTGTCAAGATGAATGACTATCATATTAAGAACTTCTGGTTCATACTTAGAACTTCTGGTTCTTGTATAAACATAAGAGTAGACTTTGTGCAACTCCTTAGTTTACACAGAACATATGAAGTGTAAAGTTTTGATCTTTTATAAGMACAGAACTGAAATATTTTGATGATGAGTAGCTGAACATAGAACAATCCAGTAGTGGGTGGAAGGGGAAAAGGTAGAGAAGATTCCTATTGTGTTATTTGTAGCATGTCAGTACATAAAGGGAGCTTATAAAAGCGAGGAAGGGTAACTTTTTATACAAGTGGTTAATGATAAGAAAAAGRGGGAGAGCTTTAAASTAAAAGAGAAGAGATTTAGAATAGATGCTARAAAGAAATTCTTTATTCAGAAGGTAGGAAGGCACTGGAACAGGCTGCACAGACAAGATGGGGAAGGTATCCCTGCCCATGGCAGGGGAGGTGGAACAAGATGATCTTTAAGGTCCCTTCCAACTCAAATGATTCTGTGATGCTATGATTTGTTAACTAGGTAATATGAACTGAAATAATACATGGAAACCCCTTTTGGAAGAAAAATATAATAATTACAAAACTAATCATAATTAAGTAATTTYCACCATGATGTACAAACCTCAGTGAGTTAAACTGTTACTTGTCTGCGTATCATGACAGGCAGTTTTACAATACTGATTAATTAATTCAGAATACTAGCGAGTACATGAAATGCATGATATATTAATCAATATAACTACAGTATGGAATTATTTCTAGGAAGAAGGCAAATAAGTTAGAACTATRTAATGGTTAAAAATGTTGGATTTCTTTGTCTTGAAGCAACCTGTGCTCATAAAATAATAACAATGACAACATCCTTTCTCCTCCCTATGTTGTTTTTCTTATCTATACCAATATAATAGCTAAATATGTGAATTATAAAAYCAATTGCAGTCTAGAGTAAGAAATATTATTGGATATTGCCACCTCTTTAACCAGACTTCAGAATTATCTATAACTATATCGTGATAGTTTCAAACATTTTAGATCAGGAAAAAAAATATTTTTCTGCTATTATGTCCTCAAATGCAGTCACACTACTAAAATCAGCATATTTGCAGGTTTCTAAATAATGCATTTGTTGTCTGGGAGGCTGCAAATGTGCTTTATTGCTCAGGGTGCAATACAACACTCAACGTTTGCATCCTGTCAAGGACTTTTCTCCATGTTCTCACCTATGATTTTTCCAAGTCACCTCTGTACTTTTGTCCCAACTGTTGTCTTATCTTCACTGAATATAAATATCTCTAATTGATATACACCCACCCACACACATACATGTGCATACAAAATACTAGGATTTCTCAGGAAGACATGAAGAGATGAAYAGAGCAATTAATTGAAAGAGAAGACAAAATTGAAACAAGTTAGCCAATTCTAACTCAAACATACCTCTCATAATTTGTGTCCTTTTAAGACTACTGTTATGATACTGGAAATCCACCTGTCTGACAAGTGCTAAGTAATTAAGCATATCAAATAATACTAAAATCTGACCAGTCAGTAAGACAGCAGTATCATAGCAGCACTTTATCTTCTCTCTCTTCCTTGTCTAATTGATAAAAGTCTCCTTGAGTAGCTCATCCAGATTCTTTGATAAAACCGGAAAAAATCCTCCAATATTGGAGTAATTTTCATACACTTAGGATAAGAAAGAGCAATTGCTGAAGTTGCACCAGTGCTGTGTGAATATTAATATAATAAAGACAACAACGTTCAGTTTCTACCTTAGAACTCAAAGTGCAAAATTAAGATTCTAATTTCTAACAGATTTGCTTATATTGGTACTTATTTTATGTTTGTCTCAAGTAATATCAGAGTAGTAAAGAAATAGTGAGACAAATAAGCACATTTTGAAGAAAATCATATAAATATCAGGAGATTGTCTAAAACTTCATAAGGAGCTTGAATTGTGGATTTTATGTCAAACTAAATTACCTATGCTGCCCACGTATAGGCGTTGCTGCTACTTTAAAACAGAGGGCCAGATAACAAAAAAAAGTCTGAAATTATTACCTTTAAAGGATTAAACACCTACTATCAATTTTGAAGCATTATTCAATAATGCCTTCCCCTTATAATTTTCAAGAACTTGCTATCTAGGTGATGCTTAGTTGAACTATGACAATTGCATACAAAGGGAAAAATTAACATACTGCTTAAATTCTAGCTTGCAAACTCCCAATCTCCTTCAGGATACACTTTTTTGGCATATTTACATATTTKCAAATTATACCTCTTGACTCGGACAAAAAACTTCTGAATTCTGTTCTAAGCTCTGCCACCACCTACATGAATCTGCCACAAACAAACCTAATGTTTTTTGTTCTTTGTGTAAAAGGGWTCTTTTAATATTATTCTTGCAATTTTGCTAAGAGAGCAATTCTTATTTCCCAATTTAAGTATTTTGAGGTAGACAATTAGACTCAAGATGAAGGCAATAGTTTAAATTCCTAAGTGGAGTTTATTGTGATATATATGCAAAATGAAATGCATTCATTTTAGCTTGAAGGAAATTCTTTTCCTCAAGTGACACAACTGTAAAGRGCACTACCATATAATTTAATAACTCTGAATCCCAAAGATGTCTCAGTCACAGCAGGCACCTGCACATGAAATCTTTGCAAAGAGCTTTTAGTGGTGAAGTTTCACTCTCACACAAGTTTGAATAATTTTTACCTTACACTTTTTTARGAATTTCTGAAAAATAGGCTATTGCAGTTTAGCATGTATCACAGTGGATGTACACAGTAAAGTGTAATGAGACAGCATGAAAATCTTGCTCATTGGATTCAGAACCTTAATAGGTTTTAGGGAATATGTTAATTTTATTTMTTTACTTAGAGGAAAACTATTTGTTTGTGCTTCACTAAAATAGAGAAAGGGAATAGCAGGTGTTATAAATAATGCAGTTGGAAAGATTTTCTTCACAATTAAGCTGCAAGTCAAAATGCAAAATAAACTATTTTTTTCCCACAGCATGACATAATTTAATATTTAACAACAGAAAAGAAAAACTTACAGGTAAAGCAATCTTTTAGAAAGTTTCTTCTATGACAGAGCTTCACATGACCCTTCACATTACTTCCTGGGTTCATCTCCTAGAACAGACATGAGACACATGTGAAACCAGTTATAATATTAAAATTGTGTCTTTTTATTGACTTGAAGCATGTTGTGAAACAGATTTAGGAAAACTTTATGCTGGTGTTTTCCAAATGGTACAACCTCAAGTAAAAATTCTGTACTTGAAAAGTAGTCTTAAAAAATTTTTATCAAATCTCAAACCAGAAACTGACACCCATTAATCTTTCTGAAGAGTTTCAGACTGATTTGAGATTATTCCCTGACCTTCCTGAGCACAGGAAAACCATACATGATATTCCCTCTATCAGCCACACTAGTAAAAAAAGCCTTKGCATAGCCAGCTAACCCATTTGGCATTGGCAGAGTAACATTTAAAAATAAATACAGCTTAATGAAACAAAAAAAAAGCCAAAAAATGTAATTAGTTCTTCAGCAATGTTTTTACACATATTTGCTCACAAGACAAACAGCAAAACACATAAAATGCTTAACTAAAATAGGTGTCTCATAAGAACAGCAAATACAAGCTCTGTCCTGCAAGGGACTCAAGCCAGCAAAAGAAGTGAGCTGCACAGGCACCTGTGGTGGGTGTTTTCAGCAGGAAGCTCCCTGCTGGAGGGGACTGAATCCCACAGCTGCTGCCTGGGGAGGTTTGCTGCCTGCAGGAGATTCAGATCAGGACATTGTGAATGGCTGCTGCAGACTGTAACCCTCTGCTGCTCTTCCATACGAGCACCAATGGTGATGCCAGAGGCACTGAAGAAAGCATCGGGCACTGACTACGCTGCCCTCAGGGTATGTSTGGGGGTGCCAATTGCATGGAAAGCTCAGGCAATTTTCTCAATTCTTCCAGAAAGGCAGAAGGGTGAAGAAGGAAATGACAGATCCCACAAGTCAAAAATTTGTTGAGCAGCTGGTGTAGCCTACAGGGTTTAAAATTTTATATGATGGTCTACAAGGACAGAGGATAGTTTAGCAGAGATGCTGTACACATAAGTGGAGAAAAACATTTTGCCAACAGGCTGGCAAATCCAGTAATGAGAATTTCAAACTAGGAATAGCAGGGAGTAGAAGAGCATGACCAGCAGTCGAGAGGGGAAGGGATGGACGAGGCTGGTAAACAAAGAGTATGGGGCAATGCCAACAGGAGGAGATTTGTAAGCAAAAAAATGGGGCTGTAGGATCCCACCCCAACTGTTTACATGTACACAGGGAAAAGCCTACCAGGCAGAACTATGGGTAAAGGTATCCTATCTTTTCTGGGAAAACCAGAACCTCTCCAAAGGGTGTGTTTGCTAATCAACACTGCAGAGCAAACAGGACGAATTCAGAGCCCTGCTCCAGTTTGAGAGTTACAACTAAACTGGGATCACAGGCATGGTAGATAGCTCACAAAAATGTGAAGGGGAACAGAAAATGTTTCTACTGGTGTTATCTGCAGCATAAGGAGACTATAGAAAATGGTCTCCCCAGTGATGGAAATCTGTCACAAAGGATTTGAAAAAGGCCAGTACACTGAATGCCTTCTTCATCTCAGTTTTTACTGATAAAACCATCCCTCACCTATCCCAGGTCCCTGAAAACCATGGAAAAGTGTAGAGCAAGGTAGGTTTCCATTCAGTGGATGAGGGTCTGGTCAGAAAGTGTTTAAAATAACAAGACATGCACAGATCCATGGGCCAYAATGAGATGCACCACATGTATTGAGGGCTGGCTGATGTCACTGTGAGAGCACTTAATCACTGAAAGATCAAAAAGGATCACAGTGATCAAGGTGAAGGGAGGAAACTCTGAGGACTGGACACCTCTACTTTCAAGAAATTCAGTCCCAGCCTCACCTCAACTGCTGGCAAAGGAATGGAGAAAATAAACCTGAAAACCATTGTCAAACACAGAAGGGATAAGGTTTTTAGATACGGTAAGCATGAATATATGGAGGGGAAATTGTGCCTGACCAACCTGATAGCCTTTCACAATGAACCAGTGGACAAGGAGAGAACCCTGAACAGTGCTTCTCTTGACCTTAATAGCATTTCTGTCACAGCCTCCCATTGTCTTCTCTCTGACAAACTGATGAAACACAAACTAGATGAATGGAGAGTAAGGCAAACAGAAAACAGACACAACTGCTGGACAAAATAGGCTGTGGATCAGCAGCACCAAGTTCACCGGAGGCCAGTCATCAAAGGCACACGCAAGGTGTCAATACAAGAGCCAATACTGCTCAGCAACTCATCAATAACTTGCAAGGTGAGACAGAGTGCACAGATACTACAAAACTAAGAGTAGTTGATACATTCAGAAAGACCTTGACAGGCTGAGAAAAAGGCCAACAGTAACSTCATGGAGTTCAATTTAGGGAAATGTGAAGTGCTGCACTTGGCAGGAATAATCCCATGCATGTTGGCAGAAAGGACCTGAGAGACAAGCTGGCCATGAGCCAGCAGTGTGCCCCCACAGCAAAGAAGGCCCACAGCAACCCACGTGGCATRAGGAAGAGCACTGCCAGCATATTGAAGGAGGTCATCCTTCCTCTGTGCACTGGTGAGCCATCCCCAGTGCTGTACGGGGTAGCCCAGAAATGGTGACAATAGAGACACTGACTTACTGCAGCAAGGCCAGCTAAAGTTTATGGAGGTAAGTAAAGGACTGGAGCACCTTTCGTATGAGGAGAAGCTGTGAGAGATTGGGGGGCTTGAGAAGGTTCAGCAGGATCTGTCCTCTGCTTATAAATACCTGGTCAGTGGCAGAATCAGGAAGGCAGAACTCTTCTCAGTGGTATCAATGAAAGGACAAGAGGCATCAGGCATAAATTAAATACAAGATATCCCATTTACACATAATTTTTTTTTTCCTATGAGAGTGGTCAACCAATGGCACAGGTTGCCCAAGATGCTTCTCCACCTTTGCAGATATTCGAAAGCCCACAGGGCATAGTCCAGGGCAATGTGTGCTAGGTGACCCTGTGATTCTGCTTTGACCAAAGGGCTCGCCAGTCTCAAGAGGTCCCTTCCAACCTCAACAATTGTATGATTCTGGAAAGTGTTTTATTTAACTGATCTCTGCTTAAAATAAGTTGAAAAGTGGTTAAATTAATCATCCATGAAATCTCTTCTTCACAATGGGAAAAATGTACATCAATGTCATTGGGCTTTAGGTAGAGTAAAAGGCATAAAAATATTATAGCTGAAAGCTAGAAACATATAATAACCCTGACCCTAGTGAATGTCAATATGTCTTCTGGACTCCAGGATATTAATGGCTAGATTTTAAAACAGTAGATTAAAAGCAACAGAAGAAAATCACATACTCTGATCCAATTAATTGCCTCCCTCTCTGGAGATATTGAAAACCTACCTGGATATGTAACTTGCTCTAGCTGACCCTGCCTTGGCAGGGGGGTTGGACCAAATAATCTCCAGAGGTCACTTTCAACCTAACAATTCTGTGATTCTGTCACTGTAAAGGATAAAAATTTTCCCCAATAATTCCTGCTTCTAGCTCTCCTAGTTTCCCATGAGAAAGCAGAACATACATAAACATAGAACTTTAGGCAGATATTCACACCTGATATTTAAAATGGATTAATAACAAATAGATCAAATGCATTTCCTTTCATAATGGAAAGATATACTTAAAAAGCAAACACACCTTGCTCTGACCACTCAAAAAAAGGTGGATCACATGCACTCTAAAAATGTGAATCAGCTGCATGGTGTTCAATGGAATGGAATTTCATGGCATTTTATACTAAATTAAAACACCAATACTTATGTGATCATTTGTGGGTTTATGACAAAATTTGGTTTATCACCCAAAGAATTGTTCCAYTCATATGCAGACATCAAACCATGGAATAAGTTTTATAAGTCATGAAGAACAAAAGCATAATTAGACTGTAGAAAATCCAAAGAAATATTCTATAGTCAACATAYTACTTATAGGAAAAGAAATCTGTTAACAGTTGAAATCATGCATCTTCAAGGGAGCAGATAAAGCTTTCATTTTTCCAGAAGCTTTTTCGTTTTACAAGTTTGAATTTGAGTTGTTCAAAAGATATGACTACAATACATTTTAAATTTTCTAATGACCTATTTCCTTAGAGAAAAAGCAAACAGCACGTGCCTGTTTTATTCATTGCCAGGCAGAACAAAGAATACATGGCAAAGAGATAGATGGTGTATTCCTGTAAACATGTACTCATACAAAGGTATGCTGTATCTATACAGTCACATGGATACCTTTTGTGTTCATGTTGCTATGGAAACAAACTTCTGTGTAATCAAACACGATTACAAAGACATTCTAGGTCTTAAACAGGGTATGCTTCTTTTTTTTTTTTAATTAAAGTAAAAAGCTAGTGTACAAGGTTATAGAAGAGCTGTCAGTGGTCAAGAGCATGTGAAGCTAACAAAATAACACCYGAAACACAAAGATTTTCATTCTACAGTGTTTGTGTACATAAACATAACTTCAGAGACCAGCCCAAAAAGGCAGTAGATTATGGCATAAAGTTAGGACACTACAGGTTTTGCATAATACAGGAGAAAGATAAACCTGACATTTTCTTTTATTTSTTGGAAATAAAATTTATAGCAAACTTTCACTATGGAACTACTCATATCAAACAGCATAACCATTATACAAAAGGGTGAATCAAAGAACTATATCATATAGATTTAAGTTCCTGTTTTTCTGTTTTTTCACAGAATATTAAACAATCTCTATTCAATACCTGTATCTGTTTTATTTATCTTGGTCCATCTGCTCTGCAAATGTTCTTGCAAAGCTGTTTCCCATGGCAACACCAAGTATCACATAGATTCAGTCTTMTGTCAAAGCCCTTCTAACTGATCCACTCCTGAATTTCAAGCAACATGTTTTTCTGCAGTATTTAAGTAAACAATAAATGGAGTAATTCATCAAGAAAAAAAAAGCCACATGAACGAAACAAATACCCATTAATAAGTCCCTCTATTTAGGCATTTATTATTTTATTATTTTAATRATTTCATTTTTTGAGAATATTACACTTAAATAATCTAAGGCAAGGTAGAAGATAAATTTTATTAAAAAGCCCTTGTCAATCTTGATTAAAATTTCAAAATCCTTATGATGCRCATCGCAAAACAAATTGTGCATTCGTTTTAAAGAATAAGGAAAAAATATGCTGAAAAGTAAYGGAATGAAAAGATCACAATGGCTGCTTACTATGGGACAACTTCAGACAGATATCATCACCTACAAATTATTATAAGCCCCTCTAGTTTTTACATCCTCATGTTTATAATAATCAAAGAAATGTAAACAAGAGCAAAATTTCTCAATACATTTTCATTCAAGGTAAACTAGTAACACTGATTTCATGAAAGTAACTCYTATTTTACCCGAGATTCTATCTTGAGAACCCCTTCTCCCTAAATTAAGACACAATAGAAATATACATTTTTCAGTGAAGTTCTTCTGAAAAACTCTCTTAAAGTAAGCACCCAAAAAATCCCAAACTCTTCAGTAAATATCATCCTAGTAGTGAGCACACTGATTCTGTGTGAAATTGCAACAGAAACATTGCTCCAGTTGTACATTAAAGAAAAAATGTTCAAACTTAGTAAAACTAGCCTACCCAATTTCAAAGTCTGATATGTTTTATTTTGGATTTGTCTGTCCAAAACCATCCAAATCAGCTAGGAATAGGCCCTAGGGAGATCTGAAAGGTAATCAGACCTTCTGGGTCACTCCTATACCACAATACTTTAGTTTATAATAGTTTAAAACTGAGAGCTACTGCAGTTTGAGRACTACTGCGGTTTAGCCATCTCACATCCATAATAAACAACAGGATTAAGTTCCCACAATAATTTTCTACCAGCATCAYTTCCTGCCCTGGTTTTGGCTGGGATAAAATTAATGTTATTCTTAGTATTTGGCACAGTGCCATGTTTTGGATTCAATATGAGAATAAAGTTTATCATGTGCTGATGCTTTGGTTGTTGCTCAGTCATGTTTACCCTAAATCAAAGACTTTTCATTGTCTCATGCTCTGCCAGTGAGGAGGTGCCCAAGAAGCTGAGAGGGAGCACATCTGGAACAGCTGACTCAAATTGCTCAAAGGGATATTCCATACCATGGAAATGTCACACCCAGAATATAAACTGGGGGAAGCTGGTGAGAAGGGGCTGATCACTACTTTGGGACAGGTTGGGCACCAGTGAGCAGGGTGTGAGAAAATGTACTGCGAATTATTTGTTTCTCTTTTTATTCACTAAATTTTCCTTATAATTTTCTTGGGTTATTCTTGGGTTTTCCCAGGCACTCTCTTCTGCTCACAATGGAATTCGGCCCAAACAGGTTTTACAGATTGGTCTAGATTTGTGGTCTCTATGCTGAAATTCTGTACAGTAATTCTGATATTTTCAGTTAGAAAAGCTTCTTTACACGTTTTAGACATAAATGACACCATGGACTAATGTAACAAATATGGCATTTCCATGGAGCACAGGGCAGAGCCACAACAGGAGAACAACTCTTCTGGTCTCTTGCATATTGATCGAGTCAATTATGAATATATGCAAATGTTGCTGGAGAGATAAATCCAAAATACAAACACAAGAGCCCTCTCCTGCAAACAAGAGCACATTAAATAGCTCTTTACAAAACCACCTGTAAGCTCACCTGGTACCTTCCCTATGGTTTACYACCCATCAGCCAAAGCACACTGCCTACAATTATCAGTAGACAGAGCTTCCAACTACATGTGAAGAACAATAGATGCATTTTGTCATTACACTCTAAAAAACTTTATTCTGCATTTTAAATAGGTCATTTAAAAAGGCCTGTGAATTGATTAGTRATATGTTTATGATTCTAATGCATTTTAGTTTTCAAGCAAAAACACAGGTGGTAGCACTGATTTCATCAGTCACTAGGCTGGTAAGTCAATGCATAATTGTAGGAGCCTAACCGTACTTTGTGTTTACCTGTGTATAGCGGGATTAGATTTTGACTAATTTTAAAATACCACAGTAAAAACATAAGTGATTTAATGCAGTAATAGTAAATTTCATTACATGCTACTCCATGTGATACATGTAAAAGGAACTGGGTACAAGCAGAGCATGTTTTGAAAAATGTTTTTCAAATATGCTACCGCAAAAGTTATGATTTAATCTAAAAATAAAATAGCAATTCTTACAGGGCTAACAGYCTGCTTTTTCTGACAACCTGAAAGGCTATAAAGACTAAGTTATTACAATATATTCTGCAAATGGCTAAGCAGCCAGGACCATGTTCATTTATGCTTTGTCCTTTCAAGCTTTCAGGGTGCTGTGTAGCCATAGTAACTATGCCTTTTCTCTGCGAAATCCATTAGCTGGTTTCAATCTGGGATTCAATACTACCATAATCAAAGCCAAAGATTAAAAAAAAATTGTGATTAAGAAAAAGATTGTTGGTGACAACCATTTCTTTTCAAAGGAATTTCTGCATATCTGTGCTTTATACATAACAGCAAAAGAAACCAAAAGGTTAAAAAGACATAAAAAGATAAATTCAAAATTAATTTTAAAACTAGGTTACCATTAGGAATTACACACTGCTACCTCAAACTAGATCTCCAAGCAAAAGTTTCTCTTATTTGCATTAAGTCAGTCAGTGCTGCTGGTTGGCCATCAGTGAAACAGCAGACTAGGGTGCAATTAGAAAGGGAGCCCAGGATTTGCACTGTGAGTCGGATAAGGCCACACAAAAGACAAAAATCAYCTTTCTTCCAACAGTATGTGTTGTGTGACATTACAGACAGACTACAAATAAGCTGTTGGATCTCCATTGGACAAGAATGCTGTCAACAGGAAATGGAAAATCTTGGGACTTTTATTCCATATAGATAACCTTGAACCATGCAAGATATTTCAGAAGTCTAGGACCAGGTCTATCTTGGATTCTATTTGGATCCTGGTTTTAGTCACAACAGCACTGAAAAATTTCAAATGCCAGCTCAGTCCTGACACTGGTCACAGATAAACTAAGCTAATTTCATTGCCACTGTTTGCTTGAATCCTAATTACACGGAGTTACACTTGGTAACTAGGAGAAGGCACATTTTTCACTTTTTTTTTAAGTAATTGAAATACATTCCACAGCTGGAATCTGAAAGTGCAGGAATATATTCCACTACCCAATAATTTAAAAAGRAAGAATTCCTTATATTCCACTACCCATTAATTTAAAAAGAAAGAATTCCTTGAGTCTTTGTCCTGGATACCATATTCCTTAACTGAAAATTTTCGCTGCCTCCTCAGATGTTTAACTGTTCAATGTCTGCTGATTTTTCAAATTCCACTCACTTCTGCATTATACTAGAATCAAACATGATTCAAAAATAAAATATTTGCCATGGCAAGAAGTGTGCATATTTGGACTGGGGAAAGGGAGAATATCCACTAATAAGAGAAAAAGAATCCATACTGGTATTTTATTTCTGCTTCCTAGTTCCTAATCYTGCTACTGCCCTTCTTGTAACAAGGAACAAGACAGAATGGCAAAGCTGTGGTCATAGAGCATAAAGAAAGAGTGCATCATTATTTTTAAGAGACTAGGAAAATTGCAAAATGAACTCATACTTACATTCAGTATAAGAAAATAAAACATAAAATTCATGAGAGTTACCTGAATCTAAACCTTGTTCCTTTTCCCTATAACACACAACTTGTAAAGCCCTGACTTCATTGAAGTTAGAAGCAAAACTGCCATAACCTTCAGTGTGGCAAAGAATTCATGCTATGTATATTTAATGACAAGGATGACATAAGAGAGGATTAAAGGTCAGGCTTTCTCTGTCAGTACAGCAGAGGATGAAATCATCTCATCATAGTTCCTACACCTGAGTTGGCCAATGATTCTGTGATCATCATCTTGGCCCGGTCTAAACCAGAATGACAGCACATTTTAGAAGTGACAGTGCAAAGCTAAACAACAGCTTCCTAGAGTTCATTACCCAAAGAAAGATGCACAAAATGCTTCTTTCCAAGTACTCTTGGTTCTGCCTTTCAAACAAGAACTGACAGAGGCTCACCTTTACTTCAAAACACTGTAAACATATTGAGTTCTTAACAGAACATTTTGACAAGACATTCTTTGTCATTAGCAATGACTGTACAGTTTCATCAGATTGTAGAACAAAGCACTTCTGTACCTATTGACAGAATACTTKGTAAACTGAAATCTTAGGAGAAGACAGCAGGAAATATAGATCCTTTCCTTTTCCCACCCAATCTTCCTGATGCAAAAAGCTCATGATGGGAAGAAGCACTGATGGTAAAAATCACAAGAAATCAAATCCAGCCCTGTATACTATTCAGTATTCAAATTAAAAAAAAAAAAGAATTACAAAAGCCCCAAAACAAACAACAAACAACAAACAACAAAAACAAACAAACAAACAAACAAAAAAAACCCGAAAAGCTCTTTGATGCAGGGTAAAAAGGTGTAGGTGATCCCAACAGACTTGCAAGCGTTGCAGAATCCAATGAGAGCTTTTCAAAGTAATACAGCTTAGAATGCCTTGAAAAACCACCAATAATTTTYTGTTCCCACAGGCTTTGAATCAAAATACTGCACAGCATCATCTATGTACATGCCTGTTGAAGTAACTTTAACATTCACTTACATCTATTCCATACTTTTTTTTTCAAAATTCAAAAGCTATTGTTCCTTCTTTTTCTCAATAAACTAAGAGAGACACCAGAATTTTAAGACACATATTTTCATAGCTTTGGTTTTCCCTGGTTTTAATTCAGAGGTATTAATGCCTTTAAGGCCCTAAGAATAATCCACAAGTTTTAATTTATGAGGGAACACAAGCTGGATCTCTCTTCAAAACCAATCTTCAAACTTGGAAGATACCTTGTCATGGGAAGTTTAATTTTGCTTGGCATTAGAAAATAAATAAACCTCACACAAAAAAAATTCCCATATATCATCTTCATCTGAGGAAGCTCTGTGACGATGTTTTCTGTGTCCAAGGATATTATTAATTCTTTCACATAAACCTCTCTGCTTACTCTCCATTCCAATATTCTGYAGTTGCCATAGTTACATTTTACATGACCACGCTGTGAGTGGTGCCCTCACTTTCAGTAAATCCCCAAAGGCTCAGAGTTGGCAAAATATTTCAAGATTTGTGCAGAAATTTTGCCATGAATTTTCACTATAAGATTGGCAGGCACCAAGGCACATTCAAACAAACATCTCTTTTTGAAGACTGGATATTTTATTTGCTGAAATGAAAACTTTCGGCCCCAATGGAAGTATAGGAAGCAAATGAAGGTATAGGAACGGGAACCACATACAATTCATTACATATATTCTAAGAATTTAGACATGCAATTTTCATACGATTCAAATGGTTTTAAATAAGGAAGGTGACCCATGTGCAATCAGGTTTCCTCTTTCCAAATTCCAAGATAAAGAAAAATCCTTAAGAATTCAGAAACCACAAAATAGTAAGCAAGACCTGAGTCTTACAGCATTTAAAGACTGACTTTCCATAGATGGTTTCATCACAGCCACCATGAGCACAAAATACACAATCAGCAACCATTCTCCTGAGCTTAACAGATGGCATAAACAAACCACATTGATGATATAAATTCAGGTGTCATGATCATGACAGATAAGTCACTGAATTCTAAACTACTGTGTCATAATAAACAAAAGTAGATATATTGGATTTCTGGATGAGGTCCCACAGTTTAGCCCTTAAGGAATAGGAAATATAAAGAACTCTGCTTGGAAGAATTCTGTGCTGTGTTTGAAATTTTTTATGTAATACAGATTACTGTCTATTGACTGATACATAAAATGCAGGTGCACATTGCATCTGTCCAAGAAGCAGAATTTTTTGAAAGTAGAAATGAATGCTAAATAAATAAATAAATTACTAAATGCAGTGCTGGATCCTTGGACCCTGCTAGAAGTTCCCAAAGAAAAGCTCTCTTCCTTACTTTTCCTGCAGATGACAAGCCTACATATGATTATAGAAATTGCACTAACTTCCAAATATGTGACCGTCACAAAAAAAGATAAGGTAAAGATAGSATAACTTGAAATACTTTCTTTTAATAAATTAGAATAAACTACATCCCATTCAGTTTGTTCTATTCTGTTAGATCAGATGCCTTACATGCTACTCAACTTTTGTCTTTCCTACACCCCAAATCAAAAGAGAACATGATGAGATGACAAGAATCTAGCTGGATTACACTAATACCATGCTAACAGGGAAAGGGACCTAAGACAGTAATGAAAACATCATATCCATCCACTTATTAGCATATATAAAACTTGTAAATCAGAATCTTTTGTCACAGCGCATCTCTAGCTCAACAGCTAACACTAAGGATCAAATGTGAGAGAAGGTCATTTTTATATTCATCCTGTGATCTTTCATATGCAAAGCAGCATCACCCGGTGCCTTATCTCTCCAAACTGCACTCTTACATGAACACACTTAAAGATTCCGCATTGGTTTTAACCTTAGAATAACAATGACTAAAAACCATCTGTGACAGCCCAGCACCTTCCATAGATGCATGTAATTCCCTACTTGGTATGTTTGGCATCTTTCTCACTTAAATATGGCCAAATTTTTTTAAGTTGCTCTTCTGATGAYACTAACCCTGCGCAACTCAGGCTTTCCCACATAGACAGCAACTAGAAGGRTTCTTGTTTTCCCAACATTTCCACGCTGGCCTGGCATGAAAACAAGAGGACACTGGAAGATCAGTGGCTTATCTAGAGCCAGATGAAGCAGATGTTAAGTGCTTCCCATGAGCTTCAAAAATAAGGAAGCCAGATTTCTGTACTTGAYTGGCTTTCAAGGTGAATTATGTTAGCAACACACTACTGCTTTCTGCAAAATATGTCTATGCACAAACTACCACATTTCCATGTGTTTTTAAAAATCCTTGCTCACATCAATAGCTAGTATTAATCAAGTTTTGCTTCTAAAATCAACAATGATCAACAATGAAAACTGTCTACAGTGTTGAGCTCAAAGCATTGTGGATCAAGTCAAGTCCAGCTTTAGGCCAGCCATCAAAGACACACCCCAGGTGTCAATACCACAGCCAATACTGTTCAATACTTTCAYCAATAACTTGCAAGGTGAGAGACTGTGCACCTTCAGCAAGTTCACAGACAATGCAAAACTAGGAGAAGTAGTTGATAAATTAGAGGGTTATGTTGTTATTAACAGGAACAATGACAGGCTGAGGAAAGAGCAAAAGACATGAAATGTAACAAAAGGGCAAAGTSCTGTTCCTGTGGAGGAACACCAGGCACCAGTGTGGGCTGGGGGCCAACTCGCTGGGAAGCAGCTTTGCCAAGGTGGACCTGAGGGTCCCAGRGGACACRCTGACCATGAGCCAGCAGTGTGCCCTCACAGCAAAGAGGGCCCACAGCAACTTGACCTCTCCAGGAGGTCAAAAGAGGCGCTTCTTTCCCTCTTTTCAGTACTAGTGAGAAACATCAGGAGTGCTGGCTCCAGTACAAGAGAGCACAGTGAAACAAGTTCAATGAAGAGCAACAAAGATGAATAAGGGACCAGAGCACCTTTTGTGTAAGAAGCTGAGAGAGATGGGGGCATTCAGCACGGTGAAAAGAAGCCTCACAGGCATCTTATCCATGTTTAGAAATACTTAAGGGAAGACATAAAAGGAAGAGAGAGACTGGCATTTGCCAGTGGTGCCCAGTTACAGGACACAGGAAAATAGGCACAAACTGAAATAACAGGGAATTGTAGTTAAACATCTGGAAAATCTTTCTGATTGTCAGATTGGGCAAACATTAGGAAATGTCACCAGGGTTGATTGCAGAGTCTTCACCCCTGTATAAGCTGAAAAAATGACTTGACATAGCCCCGGGCAACCTGCTAAATGTCACCCTGTTGCAAGCAGAGAAGTTGTGCTGGACAATCTCCAGAGGTCCCTTCCAACCTCAATTGTTCTGTGATTTTCTTAAGAATTAATACATCTTGTTTGAAAATAGGGGACCCACGTGGGCTTCTCACCTACACTGAGAATTAAAATGTCTTGTTATGGTGCACTATGCTCTTGCATAGAGTTTACTTCATGAGCAACTGAACCACTGCATTCTCATAATGTCTGCTTGTTGCTTTGGAAGTAATAATTCTCATATTCATCAACAACATTACTGCTCAATTAATTGTGAAAAAAAATCCTCAACAAATAAACTAGGGAAAAGTATTTATAGGAATAAGTATTCTGTGATTTTTTTTTTCAATTCTGTTAGTTATTTTTCCATAATGGGAACACTCAGATTTCATTGTGCGGTTTTCAAAGTACCATCTTTTTTCCAAGTCCTCATAGATTTTACCATTAATAATCTCAATCCCTGACATCCTAATCACTATACAAAACAAGCATTGTATATCACTCATACACATACATGAAAAAATTCTCAAAGTTTGAAATTCTCTATGAAGTGAGCTGTACTTCTCATTTTGCACTTCCTACTTATGGGATGACTGTTTTACAATATAAATGTTATGTCAACTTATCCATTACCTTCTTTAATGTTCTATTTCAACCCTTTCTGAATAGAATATTAATCTATCATTTAAATTAATATTTAATTGAAGAAAACTCAGTTCTCTCAGTTCATTAATTTGAGAATCCTTACTAACTAGTTGTCAAGTGATATCCAGCAAGCTGTCATGAGGCAGAAGTACTACACATACCTTCCTGTCCCCAAACATTATCTCACATCTCACAGGCCTTCATTTCTAATACAGCAACAGGGAGCCTTTTCTACCTCTTCCTGAAAAAAATTTTCCCACATATGAATCCAGTTAGAATTTTTTTCTCAATTAAAATCAGCACAAGCTCTTTTTTTTTTTTAATGTTGAATTCATTTCAATGGAGATGTCTTCCAAGCCAAGGTACCAGGAGGCTGCTCAAACAATCCTCTTTCTAAAATCAAGGAAGGAAGTAAAAGCAGAAGGAAAAAAAAAAAGAAAAAGGAGGATTTTTGAGGTTTCTTTATACTGGTCTCAGACCAAGCCTGAAATTCCAGCAAGCATCTGGTTTGTAACCAACTCCAGGCAGTATTTCCTAAATATTTCAGAAGAGTTTTTTATCATCTTTAATAATTGAACCCACAGAAGCCTGCCTGCTTCCCAGAAGCCCATCTTACTGCCTGTTTGAAGCCTTTCTAGCAGCTAAGTCCCAGTCTCTGAGTACCTGCTCTGCTCAACCTACCAAAGCCATTCCTCAGGCAAATCTGGGGAGCTGCTTGCTGGCAAGGAACAGTCACCCCTTCCTCACCATGATTTCTACCAAAAAATCTTTCTTAGGATCTGAAGGAAGGCAGCCCTCTTCTWCAATGCTCCAGCTATGTCCCTTTCAGCAGAACCAGATACAAAGCAGGTAATAAACTACAAAAAAACTGCACAGAGCAACCATCACCCATGCATCTAGWTTCTTAAGTGATTAGGTAAAAAATGTATTTATAAATGTGCAAATTGGAATGATTTGAGGTAGAGTTCATATGAGAAACATGTATTTCTGTAGATTCCTTCCCACTATCTAAATAGCATTTGTTCTCTGATACCTACTCATGTTTTTCCAATACACTCTGCCTCACTGAAGCACTACATGCTGGCTGCAATACACTAAAATTCCATTTTTCTGTCATTAATTACTTCAGACATCAAGTTCTGCAAYTCAAAGCTCATCATCTCAAAACTCAATCACTGTGCTGCACTTAAGTAAATATCCCCAAGACACAGCATCAAGCATACTTTCCACGTCATCTGTAGAGGCTGAAAATTGTCCTCCCATTACAGTTCACTTGAAATGGAACTGAACTGAGAAAGAAAATGATCCTCATCTTCCAGGTCCCTGCTGAGATGTCAAACCTCAGAGCAAAAAAAAATAGATCATTCAGAAAAGAAAAACAAAACCAACAACCAAACTCTACAAATGAAAAAAAAAACAAAAAACCATCTGGTAACATAGTTAGCACTAAAGCCAAGTTACCCAGAATAGCAATCAGAAATGCCTATGCAGTSTGTGTACAAAGGCATGCTTCTGCCCTTCAAAACACAGTCCAGTAAATGGGCCAGAGAGCAAGCATGACAGGGAGTCATGCCCTTAYGGATGTCGTTTTCATGATCCTGTGGCTGCATCTGTGCCTAACATGATATATTGGTAGATCTAAATACATAWAATTCTTAGAGCTGCCATCAAGTGTCTTTTAGTTAAAGAGGAATTCATTGCTCACAGTAAAAAGTTTTCAACACATCTTATTATATCAGATACCTTGTTTTAAACTCTAGAAGTCTCTTTCCAACTAGTTAGTAGGAATATCATTATTTGATCCAAATTCTTTTCATGTAATCAAGAACAAGAATGACAGCATGTGTCTTTTAAACTGTTTCAAATATGGCAAAGAGTTTACTGTCTCCATGACTGACATTCCAGTAGGCTTTTCCCAAAAGACTCARTAAGCCTGGGGTACATCTGCCCCACTACTGCCAATAGTCCCTCACAAAAATCACTTCTAAATAAGGAAAGGGAAACCAGAAGATGCTCACCAGGGAAAAAAGTAATAAACTTKTTCACCCTTGAAAGTCCCAGATAGCCTTTTGACATCAATTCCTACTGCTCTACTTTCTACTGATTCAGTAATTAAAAATACAAATATTACACTCATAGGCAAGATTTTTAGGTAGAATATGGCTATTTACACTATGGTAAACTATGTCTATGAGAATGTAAATTTTGTCTCTTCTGCTCTGTATCTGGCACAGTGTTGAGTGCCAGGTTTCAGTCCACAGCTTTGGGCAACCCACGGCCCAGCTCAAGCAGAGCCACAAGACTGTAAAAGAGGTCTGGAACAATAATTCCATTCCTAAAGTGAAGTAGAATTACCTGCCCTGTGAGATAAGATTTATTTGTGCAAAACTGAAGTTTTCTAGTTGTAAAAGTCTAGGTAGCTCCTGACCTACCTAGAAGTCACCAGAACTCTCTCACAGGCMTTCACTGAATTCATAATCAATCCAATCACTGTCTTTTATATCAACAACAAGAAAAATATCCATGCACAAACCTCTTCCCCAAAAAAAGAAAAGGCAGTGAATTAAACCACAGACAGATGTTAGTCACCAGGTAGACGAACATTCCACAGCAACTACAGCGAGGTGTTCACAGAATACAATTGCCATTCAATTGCCAACATAGCTGGAATAGCAAGCACAGAGCTTGAACTCTTGGGAGTCACAAACGGATGGTGAATGAACAACCACCCTAATGAAAAACTAAATGCAAGAAATAACAAATCTGGATACTGTTCAATCAAACTACTGTTTCTAGCTATTTTCACTACAAATCACTTTATACACAAAGGACAACTAATGACAAATTCATAACACATTTATGTTAATAACAATGCAAATCCAAGGACATAAATTGAAAATAGACAATACTTGTTTTCCTCTTTTAATCTAGACAACAGACTGACTGACCTGCCATGACAAGACCAAAAACTGTCATATATGACGTGTTGTGCTTTGATAAAAAGAAAGAAAAGAAAAAAAATGAAATATGATGCATGCTAGTCCAGCAGGTAGCTTGGATTTTATGACACAGTCTTGGCACAGTCCAGGAGTTTGCTATGTCTTTTTTTTGCTTCTATTAGCTGCCAAGGACCTCATTTTGTGCTGAATCGACTTCTTCAAAAATACAGAAGTATTTTATTTACTTTTTAATTTCTATTCATTCAGATTCGTGTTTTAATTATCACAGAAGYAAGAGCTCCAGTATTGCAATTCTTGCTCCTTTGTGAGTTAAAGATAGTATCTATAATTGTTTTTTTCACTACCTGGYTGATTAGATTCATAAACATACCGTATGGGGAGCCAAAATCTCACAGGACTAGTCTAATTAAGAAGTCATCAGCTATGGTGATTACAGGCATTCTTCAAAAACTTTAAAATCAATARTTCTCAAAGAAATCACAWATCTTGTGTACTGTTTCAGGGAACAGTTATGTTTCTTGGTTTTAATAGAGTATTACAATGTTCATGGCAGAGTAACAGACTTACATAGAGATTTATTTTTTTTTAATTGCTTTCTAAAAGCAATTCATTTTACTCACATATTTGCCATCACATTTATCAACTAAGGAAGTAATTTTTATGCTATGAATTATTGTCGGTTTTGTGATATAGATTTTGACTCTACATTTCAGAATTTTAAAAAAGCGAGCCTATATGGTTACATGGTTATATGATTTCATAGTAATTATGTCAAATTGGTAGGAGAGCAACCTGCTGAGGGAGCTTGTTGCTTAGGTTATTGACATGCTGAGGGTTGTTTAAAGGCTTAAGGTAAAAGACTCATTCAGAAAAAAAATCTGCTTTCTTGCAGTAAATGGATTCAAGACCTAAAGTTTCTTTAATCCTAACATTCAGGCCTCTACAAAGCACCTAGGCTTGGAGAGACATCAGCTCTTTTTCAAGTAGTGMAAAAATTTTCCAGAAGAGACATACAAGTATGAAAAAGTTCAAGATTTGCCATTGAAAAATTCTACTCTTCTACAAATGCTATTGTACCAGCACCAAAAGCATTGCATGTATCTGATTAGCACAATGATTCATGGACAAATTATTACTATTGTCAGTCCACAATTTTCAATTTTTTTTTTAATAGCAGCAGTATGTTCACAAAGAGAAAATCCTCCTCACTCCTTCAACAGAAAATACTCCTCACAGCAGTATCATAGGATACTGCTTCCAAAAGCTTTCTATTTYACAGCTACAGGTTGAAATGCAAGCAGGCTGAATCCAACACCAAATAACCTACACGGCCAACCTGAGCCCCCAAAGGTGTCTATCTGTAATGATGGCATTTCACTACTGGACAGATATAGCACGGATCTTTCGTTTCTCAGAGTTCCACTAATTAATGAGTGAAGCTAAAACCTTCTTCGTTAGTCATCAGAAGAACAGAATAGTTTTGGGACATAAAGAAGCAGCCTACCTTAGACAACAGAGAGAAATAAGGCGCTTATAGAAGCAAAGGATTACTCCTGCATGATCAAAGAGTAGATATACATATATATACAAAAAACACGGTGTGTTATTCAGGACACAGCAATTATTAGAAATAATAGTCTGAAGTTGGAACAAAAAATAAATGGGATGACAAGGAAAATGTTTGTTGATATTTATTAGGCTATTAGAAAAAACCTGCTAATAAGTATGTACCTGAAAGAGCTAGGGATTTACAGTGTAAGAAAGCAGATAAATATACAAGATACATTTATACCATACTCATAAAAGTGAAAATTACAGCTTAATAAATTTATTTTCCACCTCTGATATATATTATTCATTCCATCATTTTTGCTAAAGTAAATTTTTGAAAAGAAAGTAACCAAAATATATCCTTATTCCATAAAACAATAAATCTGTATTTCTCAGTATTCAAAAAGTTATGAATAACACAAATGCCCTGGGAAAATGCAGGARCACTTACCATACTCAAACACATACTCAGGCATTTGAAACAGCCCAATAACAGTATTGTGATATCCTTTTGAAAATGAAGTTGTATCTATTATAAAGGTAACTGTAAAGATTTTAWATACAAAAAATAGAAGTTCTAGTCTTAGTTCTAGCTCTAGAAATTTTTCTTCTAGACTGTACAAGTTACAGGTACATCAGCCAGGTATTCCATTATAGCAACAGTATCAAAACTTAACTGTAACATGAAGAATTAGTTGTTCATCATTCYATGACCAAGTTCAGCTTGTACAAGTTTCACTATATATCCTCAAATTTTTAATACATTTTCCCACTCCAAAGCTATTTGTAAAGCCAAGATTTCAGTGTTTCATAACATTTTTGTAATAACAAGCCTACCTGCAAGCGATGTCACAGTTACATGCAGAATTTACTGCTGCTTTATTGGATTCTTAGAATTCTCTTAATCTGCTGGCAATAATATACTCTAGACTATGAAGTCAAAATTTGGCCACACAATTACATTGAATAAAAATGTAAATGCAGAAATGTATTTATAYTACATAGACTGTTGACAAAATTCTGAGAGAGGAAGCCTGAACAGCAGGCATGTCAACCAAGAAAGAGTCACTAAATTCAGGAACTCCTCCACACTCATTGAGGCAGTTTGAGGGACCTGGAGCAACAAAGTTCGCAGACCAAGTCTAAAATGCACACAGGTGAACACACCCCATAAATTCAGCCTCCTCAGCATTTCAGAAGCCAGGGGACTGAACTAGGATAAATGCCCTGGTCATATAGTTTTTACAGAACACACCTTCAGGGCACTAAGATTAACCCTGAGGTGGTGCTTACAGTCTTGCACCTTGTAAGAATGAGAACAGTAAGAATCACCTTCCTCCCTCTGTCCCAACCAGTTCTTTTAACTGGGTATTTACATCTGAGGTTAGGCCTGTACTGGGATTATGTTATTACAATCACCTAACAGATAAACCTCATTGTTACCAAAATTATTGATAAAGTTAAGAACCACATAAAAGCCAAGTATTACTGTTTTCATTTATCATATAACAAAGATTCACAGATCTTAAACATAAAATCAGTGTTCCCCTGTCTTATTTTAAGGTTACCTTTCCCCCATGGAAGAAAGCAGAACAATTCTACCATTCAATGCAACAGCTTATCAGTCCAGTACGTAGAACAAGCTGTCTAATTCCAAGCAAAATCAATTCAACAGACTTCTACCAGAATTATTTATTTACTAAGTGGCACTTCATAAAACTCATCTACAAWGCTAGATGGGAAAAACATTTTTATGACTAAACCCTTCAAATTTCACCAGGAAAAAAAATCAGCCAAAGAACTGATTTTGGTTATAGATAAAGYTCTAGCTACATATGAAAGAGAAGTTTCTCAGCAAAATATGTTAAAAAAGTGTTCTATTCCATCACAAAAATAAATCTATATTGAGAGTGTATAGCCAACAGCACAATAATAGCATTCTATTCTTGGAACTGTGCAATTTTTTAAAATTTAAATAGCTACAACGTAGTACATATAATCCAGAGGAGAACCATTGATTCTCTATCTGCTCAACAATGAGCAATTGGACCCAGGAGCTGAATAGTACAGATTAGCATTAAAATAYCAGTCATTTATTACTAGCTGTACTACAGCAAACTGAATGGACAATACTCTGAACAAATACATGCAGAGTTAACTAGAGCATRGAGGCCAACAGATGGCTGAATAAAAAGAGCCAGGGATTCCTGTTAATTTCAGTTAGTGAGGCAATTCACTCTTACCTTGTACCCTTTATTCTTACCCCTTGGATATCTGTGCTATTCCAGCACGACAACAAAAAACAACAAACACATGATTGCAGTAGAGAAGAGCTCTGGAGATGTCCACAGCATGAACATATTTTTCCCACCAAAGCAAGAGTTTGTGTTCAAGAAAATGGATAATCAATTGTGATGGAATAGGGACACACTTGAAATATCCTGTAATTATGTCCTGCTCCTGTAAAATGCCAGATCTTGTGGACCAATTATAAAAGGCTTGGAGCTTGATACATTGCCCTCTCAATGGAATGACAACAGGATATTAGGCAGAATGAAGTTTTCTAAGTCACACCACTCTCTGGGTGTCTGCAGTAAAGAGTCCAGGGGAGTACTCTGCCTTTGACCAAATTTTTTTTAAGGAAGATTTCAGTGTTCCYGGACCCGAATGTAAGAGCTCAAGGCAGATTTGTATTAGCAATTGCCTTCATGGACTGATAGCATTGACCACCAACAATACACTAAGAGAAATCAGAGAGGCGATGAGGAAAGGARACACAATGGCAATGGCAGATACCCACAAGGATCAGGCAAGCATCACACTGGGACACAGACAGAGAAAAAACTTTTAGCACTACAATAATCATTTCAYAGACAGCTGGTTAGGGAAAATATTAGAGGTGCAGCCCCAGAATGTGTGCAGGATYTTGTTCAATTTTTTCCTATTGAAAGGAACACTAATAATGCATTCAGACTCAATATCCCTACAGGAGTTACAAAAGCCAAAAAATCCACCACAGTTTCATGTGACTTCCAAAAGRAAAATGACACAGAAATGAGACAGCCTATTAAAACGAAGATAAAAAAGAACTGCTAAAGGAATTAAATCCCAGAGACATCATGTCCCTCACTGAAAGAGACCATACTGAAAACAGTCCCAGCAGACATCACTTTTAAGGGAGGCTTGATTAAAAGTTAAAAGGAAACTGATGTGGAAAAACAGGCTAAGATCAGCTTTCAGAAACAAGAAAACAACAACAAAAACTTCATTCATTGAAGAGCTAAAATTAATCTCAGATTAAGATAAAAAGAATCACACACCTTGGTGAATTAAATAAATAAAAATATGTTTTAAAAAAAGTCTGAGTAGTAACTCAGAAATCAAAGGTACTAAATGCAATCCCACCCAGAGCTAGGGATCTGCTAGAAACATATTACTTGCTATTTTATCACATTCCAAAATGTTACCTATCAACACATACAGTAGCTTCTGGAGGTTTTACTCTTGAAAACAGTTGTCAGCTAAAATTCAGACAGCACCTTGCTTTGCTGAAACACTGAATGTGGAAACAATGAATGGCTGGCAAAGATCTAAGATATGCAATCTAATGAAGAAATATGGCTAGCTGTAAAACTGCATTTATGCAGAAGGTAAAAATAGTGACAAACTGTCTCAATGCTAGGGGTAGGATTTTTTGGGGTTTTTTTTAAGGAAAAACAAATGCAAAATTGCTTACATTGGTGTATTCCTTCAAAGTCTATTCTGCTTGACAAATGAACATTCATGTCAGGCCCATGTGGTTGCCAGCTTTCTAGAAATTTTGTCATGTCTTTCTACTCCTGTTGCAACAAAAACTGGTAAAATTTGACATCTAAGGGCATAACTWAAATCACACACCTATTTTACCCTTACAAACATGTGGATATTTACTGTCAGGTAACATCTCCTGTAGTCAGCTATGGTTTTATTATTTTTATAGTTACACTTTCCTTACTTGCATATTTAAATAAAAAAACAGTGTTGACCTATACAAACTGAGGGTTTACTGAATAAATGTTGTAAATACATACTGGTTACGACAACAATACTAAGATATCATCAACTCTGTTCTAGTTTTCAATGACTACATCTGAATTCCCACTCTCCTACCAGAACTAAGGTATATCAGGAAGGACAGTRTTTCAAGAAATCCTGGCATAGATGTAATCCTGGTATTCATAACATGTATGTTATGAACAAGTTGCTGATTTCTAAATATAAGAAATATATTAGAAATATTAGAACTATTTCTAAATGTTTCTAAGTATGTTTTCTGTGCACTTCCTTTATTTGGTTAACGTTTCCCCCTAMAAGTTAGTGACAGAGTCATGAATAGTGACAAATAATTTAGAAACAAATGTAAGGCTATTACCATGTTTACATATAGGAGTACCTCTCATTGCTGTACTGGTTTTGTGTCTGGATGTGAATAACAAAAGAACTAACTATCAGAGGGGGGAAAAAAAMMCAAGAAAACACTGAAAAAGTGAGCACTTCACATAAACAAAGTACTTGGGATTCCAGAAGAAAACAAAACCAAAACAAACCAAGCAATACACAAACAAAAACACCAAACAAACAAAAAACCAACTAATCAACCAAACAAAACAAAAAACCACAAAACCCACAAAAAAAAACTCCACTGAAAACCACAAAAAACCCCACAAAAAACCCACACCCCCCTACCTCCCCAATATCGAGAGCAGTATTAATACCTGAATCTGTGTATTGGCGTATTTTAAAAATGTCACAGGTAAAATTCAGTTTTTTTCCTCCATGCAGGCATTACTGCCCAGACAACATACTCTATGTTCACTCTTCCCTAGAAGAAGAARTATGGTGAGGATTTTTCCAGCTCCACTGATTTAGCTTGTTCAGGACAAACTCACTACAAAAATTTCAGGAAAGGTTTTCAGACAGAGTTTTTTAAGTAAAACCTAGCATTATTTTCACTCCTCAGAAGAGCTGTTTCTCTGCCAGCACTGTTCTTTATCAGTCCTTGCGCTCAGCTCCCACAGTTACTCAAAAGAAATACTGTGCATTTAAAGGCACATTTGTTTTATTTTTTTTTCTAAGAACTGCTACAGTAGAAAGATTTTGCAGTATCTCAAACCTTAAATTCATTATATATTCTAACCACCGTGATTTCTGACCAACAAATTAAAAAAAAAAAATCAGTACACATTAAGGTTATTATAGAAACAATTGGATCACAGCAGCAAAGCCAGCTGACCCAATGCAAGAGCCTGAGGCATGAGAGCCAGGTCCCATGAGCACTGGTCCTTCAGTGCTCCAAAGTGAAGTGGAGAGAGAAAATGGGCAGAGGGCTGGTTGGAGTGAAGAGGCAGTTCRGCATGTAGCTCCTTACCTATCTTTTAATACATTAATCATCTAATTTCCATTCATGCTTGGTGTTCACAAAARCGTACAGCCAGGCATAACCACAGAGGTGAGCTTAATGATGCTGACAGAGTAAGTGTGCAAGAAAACTTGGTATTGCAAGGAATGAGTTCAAGGTTAAAAGCTTCCCTAAATACCCCTTATTTTGTCTCTCTCGCTTATCCATCAATATAGCAAAATATTACACAGYGCATACCCACGGAAGAAAAATCCCATTCCCAAAAGCTATGCTACAGCTTGAGAGAGGACTTTAACAGTCAGATGAACACCCTAACCGACTCTCTGGGGAACAACATGGGAAGAGATATGTTTTGTGAGAGCAATCTTACAAATCAATTCTTTCAGAGTAAAAATAATCTTCACAATATTAATTTTCATGTTGGGAGTTAAGGGAAATCACATAAGAAGAAAAAGTCCTACACACACTAGGATTCTTGGTTTTAAATGAGGTGAATTAAATAGAAAAAAATTATACCAGCAGTGTAAGTAAACAGCTTCAGTACCAAGCTGACAAAACAAGTATTTGGGAAGGAAAAGTAACAGCAACAATAGAAATTATTGATCTCCTCTATGAAACAACTCCGTCAAACTGAAAAAATACATTTAAGCATTATACTTTAGTGGAAGGGTTTACTACACCTTAAGGYGGATGTAGTAAAACACTTACTATATTTCTTTGTTTATTTCAACACAAGTCATGAGCCAAGTAGCACTGGCAGCATAAATCACAGTAGAGCAGCATAGTTCGCTACACATGTGATGTGAGCTTATTCCCTGTGCTTCAACTGGCTYTCAAAACCAGTCACTCCACAAACATGTAGCATCCTAAGCTTGGAAATAATCTCAGAAAAACACACTGACAGCTCTGCACGTGTCAGCTCATAATGGTATGACTTACATCTCTTCATGAAATTCAGTTACACAAACTCCTAGCAGCTAATGAAAAGCTTCTCAGCAAAGAGCTGAAATAAAACATAATTAAATGCAAAAAGAAAATCAATTTTGAAGTCTAATTACTAGGTGTCTGTCAAAATACATTTCATCTAATTAACCACACACACTCAAAACTTGTATCTTCTCACTATCTGCTGTGGCACGACAACAAATTATATTACAATGCCACTGGATCACTACCCGAGAAAAACAAGTAATATTTTGTATAAAGAGGCAAAGTTTGGAGAACATTATTGTTAAAACCAGCTGACAGCAAGTGAGTCTGCAGAGTCACTTCTAGCATAYATGCCAGAAGAAAACAAAACAAAAACAAACCAACCAATACATCAGAAAGAGAGAATAAATGACAGTATCTCATTAGAAGAGAAGTGTAAATCGTTAATTTAAAAACAGTTAAGGCTACACAGGAGCAGAAAATAATAATTCAAGTTTCTGAGGAAGATAATCATCTGGGTAGTTTACACTAGAATTTCAATCTTCTATAACAAAAGTACTCCAATCAGCACCTACTTTGAAGGCATCTCCTTTGTCCAGAAGAGCTGTCAAACACAGGCTTGTTTCTCAAGTACTCTAGCAATCAAAGCTCTAGTTCTGGTACACAGCTAGCTACTAAATGTCCTTTTGTTTTTTCCACTCCACTGAGAGCTAAATACTTCAGTGATACACAGCAGAGACAGTCCTTTCATTTCAACAATTACAGTGCAAATACACATGAGTTACTTAATTGTTCCTATTCTGACAATCATAGAATAGCCCCCCTCAGAAACAGGCCTGAAGTGTTAAAAAGTTGTATAGATTAMTTCTTTCTTTGAGTTTCCAGAGGTTTAAAATTTAAGCTTGAAGACAAGATTCTTACCTATATGGTAACTGCTAAATTTCAGCTGTGAGTCTTAACACTTTTTAATGGATGAGCACATGAGAACACAATGGCTAACTCAAGGACTGCTGGAAAGATTTAACAGACAGTCTATTTCTGAATTAATAATGTAATTTCAGCATAATTCTTAATACACTTACATCACTGTGTTTACAAGGTCAAGAGGGGCAGGAGACTTTTAAAATCTTCTGCAAAATTTAGACCCTTGACTCAAGAGTGCAGTGAGTTGCTCTATGTGCCCAGGAATCCACACTGGGAGAATACAATGGTTGAATAGAGATAACCACTCCCATTTCTAAAACTACTAGAAACACTGAAGACAGAAGACATTACCCTCACTTTATACAACATCTTAGCAGGACAATTTGTCTAGCTTGCAAGAGAACGTTTAACTGTCTCTTAAATTTAAGAAGAYTAAGTCCATGTTAATCACATTTTTCATGTTCCAGCAGACTGTGTTACTCAACGGGCTTCTGGGAATGTGGTAGTAAGACTTAAAGAAAACAAAAACCCAAAACACTTATATCAAGAAGCATAGGATAGCAAGAACATGGCAAGCTAGAGTGGGTAGAACATAAATCAGAGAAAACAGGACATTAAGAGTTGCATCGCTTGCTCTGAAGATTAGTGAGCTCTTCGGGACAGAGCTTACTAACAAATACTTGCAAGAGTGAGATTGGGTTTCTCTGAAACACAATAAACCATATCAGAACCTATGGATAGAGATCAGGATCTTTCTCTTCTTCCCTACAATAAATACTGACTTAAGCAGATTCAAAAGGTAGTTTTCCATGTTCATGTCTGGAAAAAAGTAGCAACAACTATTCTGTACATTCGAAAGATGACCTCGATAGGTCTCATCAGGGTCATTTTTAAGTTGTTAATGCCAAAAATATCATCCTTTTGCTCTTGCTGGTCTCTTATATCCTTTCCAATCACTATATAGCACTCTACAGACCTGCCTGGACTGTATCTTTAGCTAGATGACACTGAAGCAGAAGAAATGCCTGACATAAACAGCAGAACCTCAACTGGGAGAAACCTCAGCAAACTTGAGGAGTGAGCATCACGAAGCTCAAGAAGTTCAAAACAGACAAGCACAAAGTTTTACATCTTCATCAACGCAACTGCAGCTTAGACCAGCAGTCAACAGGTCTCAGCACTCACAGGGGACACCAAATTAAACAGAGGCCAGCAGTGCCCTCTTGTCATGAATGAGGCAAACTGCAGCCTGAGCAGCATTAACAAACAGGGCCCAAAGAACAAATTATTCCCATCCCACACTTCGCAGTGATGAGATTGCCACACTACAGAACCAGCGTTTGCAGCCTCACAAGAGCAATGTGGAGAGGTCCAGCAGAGGACTCCACAATGGTCAGGGGACCAGACCCCATGACACACGAGGGGAGGTTGAGRATGCTGGCCTTGTTCATTCTGCTGAATGGCAGGCTCGAGGGGAAGCTGATGTGAAGGGGAACCACAAAGACAAGGAAGCCAAATTCTCAGTAGTGGCAGACAGCTAATCAAGAGAAAACAGCCACAAACTGACACTTGAGAGGTTCAGGCTGAACATGAGCAAGACAACATTTCCCTAGAAAAGTAATGCAGCCCTTGATTTGCTGTCCATGGAGGCTATGGAACCTCAACATCCTTGAAAGTGTCCAAGACCAGAATCCTGAGAGACCTGATCTAGTGCTGGCCACAGCCCAGCCCTGCCCACAGTTTTAGGCTTGATAACCCCTCAAGTCCTTTCCAACAGACAGGTCCATGATTCAATACACACTTAGCTGAGAACCACTTTCACAAATGCCTCATTCTCAGTTCATGTYTCTTCCTCCTCACTCTGTATGGTCACACTGATGTCTTTTTACCTTGATCCATATTCTCCTAAGAATAAGTGAAATTTAGGAGAAGCTGACTACAAACGAACATTGATCTTAGGAGGAAAACCAAAAGGTTTGAAGACACAGTCCTTCCTTTGGGAGATATTTTTTCCTGTAAACACCAGGTATCTGTGGTGTAAACAGATACCATGTAAACATTCCATTTCTACAGGCTTTAGTGATAAACAAAATCACACTAAGAATATGAGAATGTAAGAGGTTGCAAAAAATAACTGAACCAGTTTTTGACCCCTCTCTTTTTTAATATCAATATTGTCATCTTGTATTTGTTCATTCTTACCTGTCTATATTTATCAATTTATGTCTTGTTAAGTTTGCAAAATTTCCAGGCAGAAAAACTTTCTTTGCTCCTGTTTTATTTTTGTTGCTGCTGCTGTTGATTTGGGTTCGTTTTCTATTCTTTCTTTTTTTAAGGTCTTGGCATCACAAAAGCTGATAAGCCTCAGAAGAAAATAAATTCAAAATCCCCAAATGAAATGCCTATGACAAAAAAATGCACATTTGGGTTAGAAGGCAGGATGTAGACAAAGAAAAATCCTCACTAAATTGGCTTGCCATTTATGCAGTCTTTAGCCCTTTATTCTAGACCAAAGGCTGCTCCCTAATATTGAGAATTTATCAAGAAATATGCTCATAGTAAAGCAGTCACATGATAAAGCTGTAGAGAGACATAAAAGCTTGTCTATTCTGCAGAAAGAGCTGTCATTAGATAAGCAAAGAAAAATAGCACAAAGAATTACAACTTYGCTTGTACCCATTTTTTCAGAATCTTTTTTAATCCATTACACTGAAAGACATTATTAAAGCTGTAGTTACATCTCCTGGATTGAGAAAAATGCTTACAGCTGGAAAAAACTTGCAAAGCAATGAAGCGATAAATAATTGGACTTATAAAAAAGGCAGAGGATCGGAATAAAACAACCTGTATAAATTTAATTAATTGGATGCTAATACAAAAAAAGATTGGCAAAGAAAATCTCAGTTTCCTTTCATTAAAGAAGGAGAGACTTCAGCATTAGTTAAATTACTGAGCAAGAAAATGGGTCCAACACTTTATTGTCTAAATGCTTCATTGTAATATAAAAGGCATGCATTGCACCCCATTATGTGGCTCTGTTACTCTAAAATTAATTTTAGCTATCTCAGTAAAGATCTCATTCCTCATGTCCACTTACTTTTCTACCAGGCAGAAACAACATTTATTATAGCAAAGAACAGAATGAATCATTTTTCAGAGAATTAATGTTTTATAAGCAGAAAAAGACCAGYAATGTTAACTATGAGAGAAGCTGAAAAATTGAGACATACTTGTGGATTTTTAAGGGAAGGACAATAACAACAGTGAATCCCTACCAAAAGTATTCTCTGGGAGTGTGTTCTGAAAAGCAGGTATTAAGAAGAAAGATTTTAAAACAATTAGGAAAGTTATTAAACCTGAATTCAAATTTCGGTCTTTGGAAAACAAAAACTTTTCTGAGAAAAAGTTTASGAGTAGTTTCCCTTTTTGTCTGCCAAATAATTCATAAAATGCTAACAWAAAAAAAGACTTGACAACTGTTCTCCCCTATTGACAGTGCCCCCATCAACAATCAGAATGTRCATCTCTCAAGGGTCCTATCTGATCTCCCACCTCCACAAGGCAATGACAAAGTGGGGTGACAGAGCAGCACTGCCCTGCAGGATGAGCTCATCTGCCAACCTGTTGCTTGAACTATTCCATGTAATGAAAAAAACTCCTCCAAACAAATTAATAGCTTTATCAACAACATCACAGACTTTGCTCTATAAAGATTAAAGAACACAACATTTCACATAATTCATTGATTCATGCTCCAACTTTAGGACAATGCACAGAACTGTATGAATATCAGCAACAACTCTGAGGGTGCCAGAGGACCATCAACAATGGGAAATAATTAACGTATCATTTTAAGGATGAATTTGCATTAATCAAATTTAATTTTTGCCCATACATTACTCCTGAAGCTCCCCCTGCTCCTCATACAAATAATCACTGTTTCAATCTCATTTAAACATTTATTTGGTTTTTTTTAGTAATTCTAAATGCCCTGATTATCTTCCAGTAACATTTTTTACAATAAAGCACTTACAAATCACAYTGAAAATTAAGTTTTTAGATTTGAAAGATACCTAATCTGGACTGTATCCCCCCATAATAAAACAAAAAKAAGTGAAAACATGGGGTGATTCAGAATGCATGTGCTTGACCTACACACACACTGAGTAATTGTACTCAGGACAGGGTGGTACAAAAKAAATGTTTTCAAAAACACAATATTCTTTTTCATCTGTCAGGAAAATAATGCGTACTGTTCCTATCCTCTTTTAAAAAACCAAACCCTAAGCTACGTGCAATTTTGGGTATGTGAATATCTTTCATATTTTAATCATAGAACAGATTGGGTATATAAACTAAAATGGATAATAACAAACAGCAGAGAGGTCTCACAGGATTGCCATCCCTCATTAAGCAAGTTTCTTGATGGAAAGAAGCTGTCCACTTTGCAGGGAAGCTGTCAGTTGACCAAAAGCCACAAGAGATTCAGACCTTACACTTCTGGAAGAGAAGAACTTCCTAACCAGCATGAGCCCTGGAGTTTCAGGAAAGAAGAGCAAATCCAAAATGACAGCAAGCAGTCTCCTAGGGATTGCATGAACTTAGCCAGTAGGTTCAATCACAAGTTTTTATGAAACTGGAATTGCTATTATAGCTCAATATTTGCAAAAGTGTTATGAAGTTCCTCCCAGGAAAGGAAGGTTGTTTGATTTAACAACTGTGTATTCACAACTTTAGCACTTAATCTGCTCAGAGACAAGATATCACCCAAGTGCATGAGGCAAAATACAAGATTATGGTAAATAAAACCAGCTGGAACTCCATAACTTAATTAAAAGATCTTCATGTCACTCTTGAATAAACACCTTCGCCATCTTCTCTTCAAATAGTGTATCCCTTGTTTACTTGTCTCATAGTAACAAACACATTTTGAAAATTCCTTATAATATTATCTATGAAAGTCAGGGTAATGTAAGCCTCCTTAAAGTTAAAAAAAAAAAAAAAAGAAAATAATCCACGTAAGAGTAATGTTATAATTATCATGTTCCAAAGCATTTTTAAAAGAGTAAGTCAAAACAATACTCTACAATCTGTTGCATGATAATAAGAGCAATAAATTACATGCATTACCATAAAAACATAATCCTATCACAATTGTGTTTTATAATGGAGTCCAATTTTCTCCAAATTGAGATGCTCTGCTGACTAAATTGAAGTTTAAATCAGATGACAGATGATTTCTGATACACATGCACAATAAGAGAAAGTATGCCACCCACAAACAATTTTCCTGTTTGAAACATAACAAACAGCTTGGTGAATATGAATCAAGAAACACTCTATAAAAAACAAAATAGAAAATGTGATTAGAGAAGATAATGTGCTATTCCTGCCAACCATGCATTGCCACCTTCTCAAAAGTGAAGGCTGAGATAATTATATTATGCAGAAATTATTAGAAACGCTAGTAGCAGCAAGACTTCACAACATTTTAGAAAATGAGGTACAAGACAAACAATCTACTGATCTTCCAGCACACATTTTTATGGGGAAAGATGACACTTCATATTTTTCTCCTCTTTCCAAAATACATCACATCATTCTGTCAGAAAACTGTGCAAGTCACAGAATCACAGAATGGGTGATGCTGGAAGACACCACACTGGGTCAYCTGGTCCAACCTCCCTGCCCAAGCAGGGTCATCCCACGGCACAAGATTTGTCCAGAATGTTCTTGAGCATCTTCAGTGAGAGAGACATSACACCCTSTCTSGGCAGCCTGTTCCAGTGCTTGGTCACCCGCACAGTAAAACATTCTTCATGTTCAGGTGGAACTTCCTGTGCCATCAGTTCCTGCCCATTGCCTCTTGTCCCATTGCTCAGCACCACTGAGCAGAGCCTGATCCATCCTCTGACACCCTCCCTTCAGACACTGACAGACATCGATGAGATCCCCTCTGAGTCGTATCTTTTTATGGCCCAAATCCCTCTGCCTTTCCTCGAAAGAGAGATGCTCCAGTCCCTTCATCATCTTTGTTGCCCTCCACTGGACCCACCCCGGGAGCTCCATGTGTCTCTTTACAGAGGAGCCCAGAATTGGACACAGTGCTCCAGATGTGGCCTCATCAGGGCTGAGGAGTGCAAGTCACCAACGAAGTAAGTCTTTAGCCATTTGAAAATAGAGCTATTTTAATGAACGACAATTCACAGTAGTAGTAGTGACAACAAGCTGATTTCCTTAGATTTACAACTGTCTTTCAAGTGTGATGTATTTGATGATGTTCTTCCTTCCCTGATTACAGAACCACAGCTCGCCTCTCTCTGCAGAGGTGATGCCAGAGAATGGGACCATTACTTACCAGCAGCAACAGCAGAGCCTGCCCCCAGAAAGGGACTGCCTGGCAATCAAACCAGAGTTTTATCCAGGGGCAGGAAAATGCTTCCTCAGACCACCCCTCTTTAACCTGTGGATRGCGTTCTCTCTTTCAAATTTTGAGGAATGATCATAAGAAGCTTCTAATCAGCAAAATTTTCATACCCAAACCAAAATTTTTTTATAAAACCACAATTTGCCATGCTAAGCAAAACTCCACAGATGAGGCGTTCAGATGAGCTATAAAGAACCAGAAAAAAAAATCTGTTACAATTTTTAAACTGAAACAGCTGTCAGCACCCAAAGTGAATGACTTCGTTTTATTTATGCTATATGTTATCTACCACAAAATAGCTTCAGCTTCACACRTTTTCACAGGTAAGCTATGCAGCTCCTGTTAAAACAGAATAAATACGTSTATAAAATACTGAAAATGCTTTTAAGGATAGCAATATTGTTGTCTATACCTAAGTAGGACCATCAATCAAAAAAGCTAATAACACAAAAATCCTGATATTTTCACCTTAGATCACATTTAACAACACAAAATATAAAATATTTCAGTCAGATTTGCTAAAAAATAGTTTAAATTAATTCAATTTATGGTTTTAAAATACCAGTTTCATATGGAAAGGATATTTACCATTTTAACAAAGTTTTATGTGTAAGTTATTCAAGGCAGAATGGGACCTTTCATCTTCATTGTTTTTAAACATATTTCTTGTTGGATACCAAATGTTATACATACAGGTAAATTGAATTGGAATTTTTGAGTAATGGTCACTAATTAAATTCTACTTTTGCAGCTTTCTAGATTTAAAGCCTTCTATAAATTGTTACAGCTATGAGGGTCTTCAGTAAAGTCCCCTCTTACATTAAGACTGCATGGCCCAAAAGTCTGCTTTTGTTCTTTACATCCCATTTCATCCTGCACACAGGATGGGAACACTGGGAACCACACAGAGATAAAAATTACGGAGAGCGGGTGGTCAGAAACTTTAATTCACAGCCCTGCCACGAATGCTAAAGATGTCAGTCCTCCTGGGACCAAATGACAAATGGAGGCAGTATCACTAAGGCACACTCTCSAGCAACAGGATAGTTTGGATGTTTCCTCTGGTTTTGTACCCTTTGGAGACAGCTGCTTTAAACCTATGCATTGGAAGAGGGGAAATTTCTGTTTCATGGATTGGAATACTAATTACARCAGAAAAGTCTAATTCCCATTATGTGATTATACTCAACACTKTTACTTTCAGCCATCTACGACAAATCTCTGTGAAGACAAATGAACTGAACAAAGGTAATATGGTGAACGTAATTCAATTCCAGATGTGTTAACTCACTTAACTTCTAGTCTTTTGGGAAGAGATACTTGACAAGCTAGAAGATGTTTCTATAATCAAGAACTTCTATATCATTATACAAATGAAGCCAACACGCAGGCTTCATATGCAATGYACTTCAATCCAAAATTCAGAACTGMTATAAAGGATGAAGAAAACATGATTTTGTAAGAAAATAGTGAAGTTGGAGTATCTAAATCATTAATGCACCAGTATTCCTAATGTCTCCTATTTTCATCCCCTTCATAAGGATTTAAAATCTGCCTGCTCTTTCTGGTTGAAAAGCTATCCACAAAAGCTATGGAACAGAAACTATCCACGTGTGGAGAATATGCCTATAATGCTACCATGAAAACCAGCTGCTTTGATGAAATACCCAAATAAACTATTAATGGAGACTCACTTATTTCATATGCATATTATGATTCATGGGAATGAAGTCAAGCAATACCTTAAGCAGACTACTGTTGATGTTAAAAGAGATCATTTCTTGGGCAGAATAAGTTTTTGATTGATCCTTCTTGATTCTTCCCCCATTTCCAATCTAACAACTTGACAAAACATAATATTGKTTGTCCACTGATGAAAATCTTTGACAGTTTGATAAAATACTTGACATTTAAAGCTGCCGTGCAAAAACTAGCCTTTTGCTACCTACTTTTATCCCAGCTTCTTCTTCCAAGTAATCCTTTTCCTTAAATATCAGGTCACAGAATTTTAAATATCTTAATTGTACTTAAAGCAATTAATGAGTTATGTGACACTATGAATCTTGAAACAGAATTTTTCATAGCATTATGTGTATTCCATTTACAGTGAACATATTTGCCCATGTTTTTGAAAGAGCCACCATGTCACAGTTAGCCATGACCTTTTCATCAGATGCCAGAAGCAGAAACTCCTTTCCTGGTATTATTCCCACACACCTGTCAGCAATACCTAACACACCCTGAACTGCAGCCCTTCTACTTTAGAGATACGTCATCCCTCTGAARAAATTATTACGAGGATTAAACATTCAAGTATTTTGAAGACCTTCACAATTCGTTCACAGCATCCTACCCATCCTGAAACCGCACCATAGATGTTCTGCGCCCTGATTTTTTATATCATTTTTCTTCAAAGCATTTGGGTTACAAGAACACAAATCATARGGCAGTAATAATTCTTACCCTAAGCCTGGATCAGAAGCTCACTCAACCAACAACCTTTGGCAAACGTTATTGAGGTTTTGTATTGTGCCAGCACATCCAGCACCACTGTGCTAATTCCACTGTGCTATGCTCTCTTTTCTTAATAGCAAAAAATTTGTAGAGTGTCGTTTGAGTTTAAAAAACAAGTGAACACCTATACCCCATTCCTGTACTGGGGAGGAGGGCGTGCGAATGYGTATAACATACAGTACATAAAAAAGTTGCTGGGTTTAGAGGCATGATAGTAACAGTAAACTCAAAATTTTATCTTGTAAGTTTTCCTTACTGACCAGGCTGTCTCTTAATACTTGAGAAATACAGAACATTTTTCAGACACATTTAGTTTAAGCTCTTAAGCAAGCCATTATTTTCACTGGCTGGCATTCTCCCTTGGAAAAAGAATACCAAACAGCCTTTCAAAACATAGTTATCTTGAAGATGTTTATCTTGGCAATACACACACAAGTAGGTTTTAGGTTACTCTGAAAAGTATGACTGTAAAAAGTAAAAACTCTATCACAAAAAAATTGTTCAATGACTAAAGTATTTCTTTTCCTATAAATGTTTTTCCCTTCAGAGGATAAAAACTGTCACTGTTTTGTTAGTCAGTGAAATCAAAATCCAGTCCTATATGCTAAGATAATTTCTTGTGTCTTTTCAATACCTTACCTACAAATGAAAYAGAACCGTTGTAGGTCAGCAATTGAATTCATTTCCTTCAGTGAAAAAAATGAAAAGTTTTGAGATACAGAACCAAAATTTTAAGTTGTAGSATTGCTATAAACATTTACACTGTTGGTATTTTCCTTCAGTGAATGTGTATAGCTTCTCATTATAACATTAATATGAATGAGTCCATACACTAACTTCATTACCTTCAAAACACCTGGATAATTTAGCTCTAGTTTTCGGTGTAAATTTATGTTYATTTACACATATCAAGGCTTACTGTGATTTGTTTTCATTATTGTAATCTTAAATGRGTTGAATGGCCCTACAAATAAGACACAGCCAACCTCAATCTTGAAAAAACAGCCAAACACATATTTTAGTAAATCTACAACCATAGCAGTATTCAGTCTCACATCGATTTTAGAAATACTGTAATTTATTCCTGAAGAAGTCATAAATAGTATCCTTATCAGAATGGCCATTTATAGCATTCAGAAGGCTTTAATGGATTATGGACATAGACATACACAAAGGAAGATGAAAGAGAAATTTACTTCTGTACTTTACTAACTATATTAAATTTCAGGTGTTCCTAGGAAGCCAAGTGATTAGTAGAGTATGCTTTAGAAACTGAACTGGGAAATTTGACTTGAAAATTTTAGCGTTTTGAACATAGTTCTCCAAATTCCTTTACAATGAGCCTTACAGTAACCTATATTCAGCTTAACTGGAATGTCTCTAAAAGACAAAAAACAGTTTGTTTTTTGGAACGACCATCTCATCTGTTGCAGCAACTCTGCCAAGTGAGATTTTCCATTTAACTAATGGCTTGATACATAGATGAAAACAAAATCCAAACTGTTACAATCTTGAAAAAGTCATCTGTTTGAATCTTATCCCAAAGGCCATCTAGATTTGCATAKGCAATTATCACTATTTTAGAATGGCAGTCTTGGTAATTATAGTTTATGCAGAAGAATCCATAGGTACTTAACATTCTCTCAGGAAAATCTCTTTTTTTTATGTACAATGGCCCTCTGGAAGCAATTTAGAAAAATCAAACTTTCTTCAAATGTAACACTTTCTACATAAATTCATCACTTTCCCTATTAAAAACAATACATGATGTAACATTCTTCCAGCTTGTCTAGCACTGTTTTGTCACTAAAGCAGATATTTAAGATATGCTTCCTGAAATAGACTTCAGGCTYCAATTTGCATCAATATCTTTTATCACCACTCCTGTTACCAAAAAGTYTCTGTCACCTGAATCCTTTGGATAAAAAGGGCACATAAATATCCAGGTTTTTTTCCTGATAGAAGAGAATCATAGAGTATGCTGACTTGGAAGGGACCTATCAGGATCATAGAGTCCAAYTCCTGGCCYTGCACAGGACACACCAAGAATCACACCACGTGCCTGAGGGAGTTACCAAAATTTACTCGTTAGAACAAAAGGAAAATTTTGAATCCTCTCTTTAAGKCGCATTCATAAAAATTTCACAAAGTAAAAATTTAAGAATGTAAGTTGCCTAATTTGAAAAGAAACASCCTCAATTTTGAGTGATTTTTACTCTTTGGATGGTTTTGCAAATATGCTTTTTCAATGCATACTTAATGCTCACCTCAGGAACTAGACAATCAGTAATTAACAGCCCACACTTCCAATTTGCAATTTCTGTCATTCCCTTGGCATTATTACTTGATGCAACATTTACTAATATTAATCTACTCTATTTGAATTAGACTGGCATTATGACTGAACTTACATCAATTTGAATTACGTATGATACGGAAAGTTAAAAATCACAATTACTCACATTCCTACTTTTTTAATCTTTATTAGAGCTTCCAACTTTGCAATGTTACATGGGGATATATAGAAAATACGCAAATGGAATTTATCAAGTACCAGAAATTCAAACAGAACATTTTTACAGAATCTGAAAATGGCAGATACTGCCAGTTGCAGGACCTTCAAAAGATAACAAAYTCCATGATTTGGATGCAGGCTCACTCCTTTCCCCTATTTTTATTGATGCAAATAACTGATTAACTTGCAGTACACATGCTCCGATTCAGCTCCTATTAATTAAGCATATTTTCACAAGGACTTCTATCAAAAGCTTTTGGCACAACAGTGTAGAGATTTTCAAACAACAAAATACCTGAAACAAATTGCAAGTCATTGCCCTAAAAAAATATTGTGTGCTTTACAAACTTTACATATCAGCTTGTCATATCCAACTTATATCTTTATTTTAAAACTATCACACTTAAATTTAGAAAGCTGTAAATTTTTCTCTGAAAACTAACATTTTTCATTTCATAGCATTCAAAATACATTTTTCCTGATTTAATTTTTTGTAGCTTTATTTGCTTCTCACTTTTCTTCCACAGACCGTCCAGACAGGTATGCAAATCGTTCAGCTGTCTGTTTTTAAAGAGATGACCAAGTCTACTCTTAGAATTTTAATGTCTRTGGCAAGAAAGTATCTAGCTTAGAAATACTAATAAAACTTACAAATGCTAATTTGGTTCCACGTATAATTTTAATAACAGAAAGAACAAAACTGAGTTTGTGCAAGGTGATAAACAKGTATTGGCTTCTTACTGTACACTTCCACTGAATTCCATACGGAAAAACACAGAATTAAAAGATTCATGCATAACAGACAAGTGAAACCAGACACAAAGAAAGACTGTTTACAAGGTGTGGGACTATCTCTGGATATAAKGAGCTGGCAAGCAAAACAGGACCAGATAGCCCTGCAACTTCAAGTCACTCCACTGCTTCTGGTCGTATACACAAACCATATTTATCTTAGACCTGATGACATTACTGCTTCAATTCTAGCTACAGACCTGTATAGCAACAGAGCTAATATTTTTAGCGCATGTAGTTAAAATGGCAGCAGAACCAGTTCCCCACTGACTGAATGCTCTGAAAAATAGATTCAGAGGAGTATCTGTGCTCAGTTATAGGTCAAAAGCTTGAAAGTTTACCAGCATCTTCCTGCACCACAGTTCATCTAGAGAATGCACAGCATGAACTTTTTAGCAGTTTTCCCCAGAGGCASTAGTGCCAAAAATAAAAACCAGGGATTTCTCTCAGCTGCCTAAGCATGTAATATTTATTTGAGTTCTTAAATATTTCCATCTACACATTCTCTGGAGGCAACTCCACCATCTTCCATGACAGCACTACCCCAATCCTCAGGGCTGTCTCATCTTTCATCACYTTTCTTTCTTCTGCATACACTCTTTCATTAAACTCTACTACTTCTAAGTCTATCCTCCTTTGTCATTCTTTCTACTAAAATACTCATCCCTCTGTCAGCCTGTCTTGAAAAAAAACATTTTCCACCTGGTTTGCTTTCTCTGCTTCATCCAAAACTCCCCCCTTCAGCTGCTTTCCCAGCTATGTATTTTAGAAATCTTTCATTTGCTTGCCTTTCCTGMCCTTCACTTACCATACTCAGTCCAAGGAGAAAACATATGCATTTCTGTGGTATAATCCTCTAACATTTTTCTCTCTGCCCAACATCCCTGAAGCGTACTTTAAAATAAGGCTCCAAAGGCTTCTAGAGCTCCCGCCTCCMTGAGGAAAGACCAGGGTGTCAGCCAATTTACTGATTTGATTTGGATGTGTCAAAATCAATGTCTCTAAAGCCATATCCCTCAGAATCTTCTTTGCACGTGATTTAAAAAAAATATTATCAAATTAATTTGGAATTAAAAAAACACTACTAAATTACTGGAATATTTTCAGTCCAAAAATAGTTATTCAATTTTCAATTAATTATAGATTTTGGGCTTTTTTCTTCTAACTACTTTTTTTACAATTTTAATGGCAAACTGGATTATTACAATGAACTTTACAAAGAACAATACATTACTGTTACTTTGGGCTGTTTCCAAGTAACTAAATAATCCAAGACAAAATGTCATTATGCTAAAGGGTTGYAGGTGTAAGTCTTCTCAATGTGTCTATGCAAGTCCTAAGAACTACTCTGTGGTATTCACAAATTGCATATGTACAGCTGAAATGCTGCTCGATTAATACTAGTGCCACCTCTCCCTGCCTGCCAAGACCAAACAAACAGAAAAGATGCCATTTACAGTTCCTGGGAATATTGTCTAAAACTGACTATAAATCTGAAGCCTCTGAAAAGCCACTGGAATTTTCTTTTGCCCTAGTGACAGCTATTGGGGATTTCTGACATTTTGAGGCAACAACAATGCCCATGAAGAACAGCAGGAGACAGGACAGGAAAGAGTTTCAGCAGCTGAATATGGAGCTAGCTAGAATCCATCTCACCTTCTGCCTTTCAGAGATGAATAAAAGGGCTGATGGAATCATCAAGGCTACAAGCACCTATTTCACAGGATCTTTGTTGGCTCAGAAAGAACAAATTCTTTGAATAAAGTTTATCAGTGGAGAAGAAAGGAAACTGAAACCTAAGACATGTTAGATGCTACTGAAAAGACACAGAGACTCGTAGCATTTGTTTTCTTCTATTAAAAAAAAAAAAAGCCAAACCTTTCCATTGTTAAGGAAGACAGAATGATGGACTGAAGCTTTTTTCTTTTTTTCACCAGTATCTTACACACAGTCTTCCAGAAAGTAAAATTCAAAAGTGTCTTTTCAGTCCTACCCCACAGTATTTTTATTCTTAAGAGAACATGTACTCACATATAAAGGGATACCTAGTGGGTACCTAGAGAGCTGTAACTTTCAAGTCTGCAAGTTTTTTGTTCAATTGGAAAACCAGACAGTTCCTACCAGTAAGCAAATTTAAACATGCCAACCAATTCCTGTGAACACTTCGGCCAGTTGAACAGAGCAGCTGATTACAGTGCACTAATAAACCACTTTATTAATACAAACCACTCCACAAATAGATTGCGAGAATTCCATTGAGAGTTGACTAACCCTCACACATAYGACAGATTCTGGGAAGCAAAAAAAAAGCCAACGAAAAACTGTAATATGTACACTGATATAAATATGTAGATAATATAGACATATATATATATCTATATATATATATGTATATATCAACAATTCTAACAGTTCTTCATGCACAATAAGAAAAGTACTTTATGCCACTGTTACCATTGAGCAGCAGTCTGAAATACTTAGCATTTAGTGTTTCAAACAAATTACTACTCTTTAAGCAGAGCTTCAGTAGGAGGTAGACACTCATGTTCCTCAAACAGGCAAAAATACTGGGCTACGCAGCTTAAGATCTGAATTGAAATACCCATCATGCTGGTTTATCAAAGCCACTAACACATTTAGATTTATTGAGCCCTTGAAGTGCTCCATTATGGGTTGGCACATCGTTGTACGAAGTGTTATCTATGCAGACAACTGTGCTGTTGTAGATTTGTGCAGTCACAGGCACCTGACTTTGGCTGTTTTATTACTGAACACAGCAAGAACACTATTCTACCAGCACACACAACAGCTGTGAAGTGCTCCATAACTTTATTTAGACGATTATTTCACACTGGTCACGTAGCAGAGGCTCCTGACAGCAAGTTCTAACCTATGTTATATATCATGCCAAGAAATCAGGAGTAATCCATGCATTASCTGAGACTGAGTTTAGTAACTGAGTGTATGGGAATTGATTAAGGCAGAATAAGGTAACTGCATGGAGACTGGAATCTTACCAGTCAGCACTAACTACTGTAAATAACTTGGACTAGGACAAGCACCATGAGTCTAGGCTGAGAATGCTGACCAGAAAGCAGAGAAGACTACAAACATAACAAAAGCAAAGCAGCAGAGCAGCTGCTTTATTGTGTCCAGAGGAACCTCTATGATAAACTTACTGTTCCATATAATTACTTGGTCTTGTTCTAGAAAATGCAACAGTTTAACAGAATGAAAATATTACTTCTCCTTTTCAGTAGCCCTTCAAGGCTAAATATCATGGAGCAAATCACACTGTTCTTTGTTTTTATTGCAATTTTGACTATGAGTAGTAGTTACCCTCCTCCTTGCCAAACAGCTGAGAGTTTGCAGGGAGGTTGCATAAACTCTCTCCATAAAGGACACTCAAAACATGCCTGGAAGAGCACCTTCTCTGGTCTATATTATGAAAATGAGGCTGGGCCCTCCAGAAGTACCTGCCAGTCTACATATGTGTGTGTTCATCAGCAGTGAAGGCTGCCCCATAGTTTCTGCTATCGACCTCACTACCAATATTCAGTGTTCATAGTGCTTTTGCCTCTTCCCCTTCCCTCCACTTGAAGGAATAAGATACTAGATTTTCCTCATACTGATGCAGAAACAAGTCAGAAATAACTCATCTACATATAAAGTGTTGAAAAACAGGCTCTTTGCAGACCTTAGGTTTAGACCCAAGTGCCTGCTCTGAATTCAATTTTGAGTAAGACTCCCCATTAAAAGTCTGCAGAAAGACAAATTCTAAATTAAATACCAAAGCTAGATATCGGAATTCTAACACACCAACATTTTAAAAGTTTTGAAAAATATTACAGCTTTATCCCTTGAAAACYGTACGCCAACTTGAAATCAATTTGACATCTAACTTACAAATACACCGGAATAACTCTTATTTTAGTTTTCAAAAAATGTTTAGAGATCAATTGCTAAGAAAGTCTTTCACCTACAACAGCATTCTGAAAACACAAAACTACAGACATAACAAGAAAAAMCTAATCAAACTTTGAGATGTGTCCAACACTTGGATAGTGGAAAAGCTGATTGGCTACACAGGGTGTGGGGATTTTTTTACTTATGCAGTGGGTCTTTTCAGCAGCTTCAGATTTCTCAATAAATTATTCCTTCCTTCAACAGGGAAACAGCTTCTTTGTAGAAAGCAGTGTGACCAACAAAATAAATTGGAACAGGACTGAATAGAATAAAAAATGCTGAACAGAGATTTGGTGAAAAACAACAACTAGTCAACACACACCATAACAAGCATATGTTCCCTGACACTTCATTGACCTCTAAAAATTTCCCATTTTGGATTAACTAATGGGTAACAATAAGTCATCATGCCAGGAGAATTTCCCTCTGTTCTGAACTATCACGTATTGGTAACAAGAACAGCAGGTTTCCATGCAGTAACACAAGGTGAATTAGAAGAATAAGCTCTTCGTGTCTCTGTGTTCTCCTTCTGTAGCACTATGTAATCAGACATCAATTTCCTCTTCCACAGCTCCACACATTGATTACATGAATGAAATATATTTCCAGCAGAGAATTTCTTGTTAGATTATATTAAAGGGCAAGAATGCATTATTTTATCTGCTTGGTTTGCAATATCCATAGCACAGCTCCAAACAGTCTCTAAACTCTAAGGGAATCATTGTCTGTAAGAGAAAATATAAAATTACTCTTTGGTGGAAAGCACTGCCTACTCCATCTTCCTCAACTATAAACCTCCTTTCAATAACAAAGTAATCAAAGAGATGAGTGRGGTTTTCATTTAAACACAACCAAGGTTCAGGCAAGGTACCTCCATRCACATAACCTACAGAACTATTCCCAGACATAACTGGAGTCTTRAAAACATGAAAGCGTGTTTTTCAAGACAGATGAAATAGATAAACACACATCAGGTCAAGTTTTAGCAAACTTTGGGAAAGGACAACTTGCTACTACTATTGATGCACCCTCATGCACGCTCTTACCACTCTCCACTCCATCGCCCACCCAAATGTTACTATCTTTATGTTGATCTTTCAACATTGACAGGGGGAGGGAAAAGAGGGAAGAGAAAGGAAAAAGGTAAATAAAAAAATCAAATTATTATGACATTAGTAAATTAATTTATTGCAGCATAAAAAGAAAAAGAAAAAAAAGTTTAAAGAGCTTTTAGCCTCTTCCTTGGACAGTATACAGAGGATCAACTGTAACTGCAGTATTTTACAACAGATTGTGTTTTAGAAGAGATGTTCATATGGGGCAGGGCTGAAGCCATTCATGCAGAGGCGCTTTGCTCCCAAAAGGTAAAATCAATATACTATTTACCAGAAAGCTTTACAGAAACAGGGGTAAAAGAGGGACTGTCATGCAGCATGGTGTAGTGTCAAAGATAAACTTGTTCTTCCCCAGAATGCAGCTTTTTTTGCTTTTTCTTTTTTATCTTCCCTTTTTTTTTCAATCTACTCAGAAAACACCATTAAGTGCAGCAAGGCAGAGGACTTCCATTTGAGTCTCACTGTATTAGCATGGCCAACAAATTTGAATGCCTCAGAGTATCYTTAAAGGTCAGGTTTCCAATGCTATTCTGGAATCAAATGAATAAGTCAAATCTCATGAACATTGTGACTAAAAAAAAAACCCTGCAGAAGTCACTCAAAAGGATGGGAAATGGATACAATGTAGTTTGCCTGACACCTACTTTCAGTGTTCATTCCAGACTGGAATTTTAAGCAACTTCTAACCAAAGCCGAAAAGCAGCCTGTTATCTAACCAGAAACTACAGTACAACATTAAAAAATACAGGTCAATCATAGAAAAAAGAAAAAACAAATACACAGTGAAAAAAAAAACCCAAAAAACATGCTTGAAATAAAGACACAGACAACGTTTTTTTAAAAAAGAGGAGAACGGATCAATTTTTGTTCTTTTGTTCCTTTTTCCTCCTTTGAAGTAAATAAACTTTAGTTCCACAAACATCAGGTTCTATTTTTTTCTATTTCRCATAGCTTCAATTGTAACTTAACAAAAAGTGCAATCCTTTTCTCAAATGTTTACTTTATTTATGCACTGCAGATCTCAAGCACACTCTAACTTGAAATGYAGAGAAGTCAGTGCATGCAGTAGCAGAGCATCTTCTCAAAAGTCAAGCCCCTGTTTACAAGTTACACCTTCATATCCTCCCATCGCCCAAATTAAGGGTCATATGCCCTTTTCTGAGTAACTCTGAGTCACTTCTGTAGTGGTAGTTTAAGATTATTTCAAAACCTGCCAGGACTGGTTTAAAGCATACTCATTTTGGGAGAGGCTGAAAGAGCTGGGATTGTTCAGCCTGCTGAAGAGAAGGCTCAGGGGATTTAATCCATCTAAAATCCTGATGCTGGGAACTAAAGCAGAGAGAAAGAACTCTTGTCAGTGCTGCCCAGTCACAATGCAAAAGAGAGACAATGAAATACAGAAAAATCCACCTTAACACAAGAAAAAGCTTTGCTATGCTGTCCCCCTGTTGTGCAATGCGCTGTAAAGATCCAACACTRACAGGCTCTGCCCAGGCTGGTTGTGGAGTCTCCCTCCTTGGGGATGCTCAAAATGTAATGGGACATAGGGCTCATAAATGAGTTCTGCTTGAGCCTACACCCTACAGGTGATCTATGATTAAAAACAAAATTACCCCAAACTGTACTTTCAATTGGGAGAAAAGTGTCCACACTTCATTTCACTCAAGAAGGCATGCTGGAATTCACCTAAAAACTTAATTTTTCCAGTTATATCATAAAGCATTATAAATGTTATGCTACAAATCAGAGCAACAACAATAATTTTCCCCTAGACATATCTAGGAGACAGAAATCCCACTCCACTCCTGGTGGAGTTCCTGGCCTCTAGATAATCCACATAAAATATATTTTGTCACCCCCAAAGCAGCAGTGAATCTTCATCTTCAGAGGGGTAGAAGAGCTGCTACATATCTGTACAAACTGAGAAGGGTTTCTTTTGAGGGAAAGGACTACGATTTCACAACTGGCARAAAAAGAATTTCAGTTTTCTGTTAAATCAAATGTTTTACAGAATGTGAAACTCTTCAGGTATTACATCAGTATTTTCTAGCAGTATATGTGAGTAAGTTCAGGAGTTTGCAGTTGGGAAGATMAATGGGCACCTTCCATTCATGTGAACATCAGCCTTCAACTTCCAATCCCAAAGACAGATACCTTTCTTCAAAGCCCTACCCTTTTCTTATATCTGGTGGAACCATTCTGGTAAATACTGGAGTAAAATCACTTCTTTTATTTTGCTTTGAAAGACTTTATGCTTCACATTTTCCAGTGTTGTGAAAAATACGTGCAAAATATGTCCAGGTATTCAAAGAGCAACATCAAGGTTTTGGGAAACTGTACCTTGATAAAGTTACTTGGGAGAGGGAGGCACTAAAAAAAACCAAAAAAACAATAGAAGTTAGACAACTGTGTTATGAGTTTTACAAACAGAAAATCCAAACTATTCCAAACCCAAGGTTGCTACAAACTAACAGTACTGCAGACTTGGATATATAGCGTTAGATGCACAAAAAAATGAAGCCTGTCTGAATGCCAAAACACAACAGAAATGCTGCAAGCAAGGATTAGTCATATGTTTGACAACTCTCTATATTCAAATAGTTCTCGTCACAGAAAACTACAGCAGGCCTTGGCACAAGTGCTCGGAAAGCTAGGAAGTGTGAAGGGAGTCACTAAAATGTTTCCCAACAGACCAAGAACAAGTAAGATTTTTTTTTTTTCAGAAAATCTTTTAATATATTAAGTATAAGGAAAAAAAAGTAATTTCCACACATGAAAAATATTTTGGTAGGTTTATTGAACAAAATAYGTATGGTTTCATAACTAAAGGTACCAAATCTCTTAAATACAATCAAAATAACTCAATCAGTTTTGAGGTATAAACCCAGAAGAGAGAGGAATAATCCGTAATGCTAGTGGAAAGCCAATGAAATGTCAGGGAAAGGAAGTAAGTGTGAGAAAACAAGTTTGGACTCTCACTTTACAGATGGCAAGATAGGGACTGAAGACAGAAGGGAAAGAAACATAGGAAGTGCAATAGTTTTCACCTCTGAAAACATAGAAGAAAATAAATAAGTAGAGAACAAAAAAGACTAGACCTGGCAAGCTTCTTTGTAGGTTTTCTTTTGTCATGAGGTCGTGGGTTTTTTTCCTTGCCCCCTTATACCCCTTTGGGTGTATGAAGTAAAGATAGTAGCAATACAAGGAAACAACTAAAGATTGTGACAAGCTTCCAGAAATAAAGGTCTGCACCAGATTAACAAGATTTTGGAAAAGCTGCAAGTTATTTCAGTCAAAAATTAAGTATAATTTTGTACATACATAAACAAAAATACACAGTATCACTATATGTTATGTGTATTTCTGCTAAATTCTGAATTCTCAGATCCAGCAGTCATTTAGCAAACAGATGGACCAAAAAGATATTTACTCAATATTTAGGAAGCATATGCAAGGGAGGCATGAACGTTTCTGATCACTCAACAAGTATCTGAAACATGATTATGGTATTCACTGACCAAACATTCAAAAAATCAAATGATATCTAAAATTACTTGCATATACATACAGCAGCTTAATATTATTGCTACAACATGGTAATTTGTAGCTTTAGGAAGACATTTCTAATTCAAAAATAAGGTGGAGGCAAAAAAGTTCTCAGTCTTTCAATGAAGTGTCATAGCAATCAACAGCCTTAACAGCAGATGTTCCTCAAGTTTGTGCTCAAGTGGGTGACGTCAAAGCCGACGCGCTCTTCCCACCCATTYGTTCCGTGACAGCAATGAAAGAACTCATCAGGCCAATTATGACTTAGTGCTGAGACTCTAAACCACTTGTAAGGAAAGCAAAATATCTCCAGGGACAGTAAACCTTACATATCACATCTATGTAGCTCAAAATTAAAACGAGCACTTTATCTCAGAGTGCAAAATACACAAGTTAACTAAAAATAGCAACACTATTTAACAGATTCCCATTAAAGTCCATATCTGCAAGTAATGTATGATCCCGAGATTTATGGATAACATTGTGGCTGAAAATCTTTCCACCACTTCCCACTTAGTTAAGCTTCTCCTACAAGAATCTTTTAGACACTATTAACTATCTACCAATATTAATTCTGCTCATGAATTCCACTCATTATGTAGCACTTACGCAAACCAAGCCTTTGGAGACTTTTCAGCTACATATTAGCCACGGAAGTCAAATGACTGTCAAAATTATCTTGATTTAGGAAAATGCCCATCAATTTTAAACTCCCTCTGTGCTTTTATTCAGCTTTCAGGGTTCTTCTGAAAATACCTCTTTTGGTGCCTTGAGCAAGGATCTCCAAGGTGCTGAGAGAAGAGCAAACACACTGAAAAACTCTGAACTACTAAGAGAAAGAACTATTCTCTGCTTTAGGAACCACAACTACAAAAAGGGAGTGAGGTGAATAAACACAAACCATAAATGACATGGTGTTGAAATATACAATAAATAATTCCCTGAATAAAGAAATACCATCTCTCTACTGATTGATTTTTTTGTTATGCTTGTTATTTCAAAGATATCTAAGTCATTAAATGCATCCAATAGTACTGCAAAGTAAGTGATATAGAACTTACAGAAGGAAAAATATACAGTTTAATAAAAACACTGAAGAAATTTCAAACAGTATTTTCTGTGTACTGGTGTATAAAGGCATGCAAAAAAAAAAAAAAATCATGGAAACCAAAAAAAGGTAGCACTTAAAAAAAGCATACCCAAGGCTTAGCTCATTTTTCCAGTGATTAAATCAAATCTGATATAACATTTAGAAAATGAAATCTTACAAGCTGTAACTTTGTTTTTACTGTAACTGTCTTATCTTATTCTATTGTTTGATCCTATCTGGAATCAGCAAAACAAGTTCTATCTCTGGTTATCTCATCCAGGTATAAATTGAATCTATTCAGGTAAAGCCGAGGTATTGTACAGAAACGCTTGTACCTCTGYGCAAGTTGGACAAAATAAATTAAACAAATGCAACAGGATTCTTCTAAACTCAGAGATTTGCAAATGCTCAAGTAACAAATGAGAAATACAGCCAAAAATCTAAAATATTATTTTGTCCCAGGGAAACAATACATTGTTGTCAGGTTTTCACAGTTCCCCTTTTCCTCCTACTAGAAGCCATGTTACTATTATTTAGCCCTTTCCCCATAATTCAATATCTACCAAAACAGTAAGTACTGACAACTTAGGAATTCCAACCATATGATTACAAATGAAACCCAAGTGATATTTAAAACTATTAACATCTTCCTAATGGCCTGGACAATGGGATGAATGCAGACCACCAAGTTCACTGGTGACTGAGGTGGGGGGTTCACATACCAAGGTAAACAGTTGTGCTTCAGAGGCATTGCAACTGAGTGGAGAAATGGGCTGCCAAATCTCAGCAAAAAACAGCAGACACAATGCAAAATACTGTAACTGCAACAGAAAAGCCCATGCAACAGTCCAGTGTGAAAGCTAACAGAGCAGAAAGAGCTCTGCACAAGAGGACATCCAGGGTCTGATGGACAATTTCAATAAAAGTCTAAAATGCAAATGCACCCTTGCAGAAACTGAATGCTAAGGGCAYGCTAGACTGCACTAGCTACAGCAGAACCAGCAAGCAAAGGGAAATTATTATTCTAATCCACATCTGCCAGACAATCTTGAGTAATGTATTTCATTTTATACTCCCTGGCATATGACATATTGGTGCACAGGGAAAGCCACCAAGATGGTCTGGGGCTGGAGTATGGGATGTACAGAGAGCAGCTAAAAGAATTGTGTTTGTTCAGCCTCTACAGGAGAATGCTAAGGGGAGACCATAGCACTATCATCAGCTACTTAAAAATAGAGCCAGACTTGCTGGAAAAAGCACAGCAAAAAGACAGGAGGCAATGAATGTAAACTGAAGTAAGGGAAATTCAGATGAGATAAAAGGAAATAAATGTTCATAGCAAAGATGATCAAAAACTGAAACAGGTTGACCAGAAAGACTGATGAATCTTCACTCTTGAAAATATCCAGAACAAGTAGACAAGGCCCAGAGTAGCCCATATACCTTCAAAGCCACCCCCATTCCAAGCAGGCAGTAAGTCAGATCAATTCCAGATGGTACAGAAATGGTAGGGAATAAGGGATGGAGATTGTATTGGGTCTGGCTGGGATGGAATTAATTYTTTTCAGGGCAGACCTTACCATGTTCTGTTTTTTTTGGGGGGGGCTAAAATGGTTTTGGTAACACACCAGYGTTCTACCTATTGCTCTACCATGTCAGCACAGTCAGTCAGCCAAGGGTAAGCAAGAGGCTGGGAGAGGACGCAGCCAGGACAGCTGCCACATCCAGTCCCYACTATATGAAGTCATGCTCAGACAAAAGCTCAGGGGAAGGAGGAAAAAGGGGCAATGATCATGGTTATGGCACCCATCATGCAGAGATCCTGCTTCCCAGGAAGCAGCTGGACACCTGCCTGACTACACAAATTAGTGATTTTGTTTTGCTTAAGCATCCTGCTTTTGCTTTTCCTGTTAACACTGTCATTATCTCAATCCATCCTTCTATTTTCGCCTCATCCCACAGGAGATGGGAGTGAGCAAGATGCTGGGGTGGAATCTGGCTGTTGGATGCCCTTCAACTTGGATGAATCTATGGTATTTCTTCATATGTGTTTCTCATATATACTATAGGTGTCAAAATCACTTCATAATGCTGTGAGAAAGAACTTACTTGTTAGAATTTTGGACTGTCCCAAATTTTCTCAAGCTTTGTTTGGGTTTTTCGGTTTTTTTTATGKGAAAAATATGACAAATTCAGTATTGGCCAATATCCCAAGAGAGCCACAGATCAATTGCTACAAGTCAAGAATCGATACATTTATCTTCCTATCTCTCCAATCAACATTCACACAAAAGTGAGAGAGAAAGAGTCTTAAGGAAGATAGAGCAAAACTGAGAAGAGTGATTAGATGACACACCATACTCCAAGTTTCTACGTGGGTATGTGCGAATTCTGGCATATTTAAAAAATTTAAAGCATTTTTACTGTTGTGGGAGTTCAGAAGATAGCTGAGCAACTGCTGTAATATGAAAACTGAAATTAAAAAAGTTGCCAGATGCACTGGATTTCCTCTCCTCACAAGGAAGAAAAGGAAAAAAAACTCAAGGTAAGTAATTGAAGAAYAAGCCAGTAAGATAAATCACAAAGTTTGACGGTAAAGATTCTTTTTGGYTCAGGATGGGAGCATTGTGGTGGCTTTTTTCCTCTACTGCTTATTTATAGCCAACCACCTATTTTCTCTCATGCAGTAGTGAAAACAAGGGTGTACACTGTCATTGGTTCTGAGAAGTCTAATGAGCTGCTACAAATGCCTCAGATGGTACTCTCAGACCTAGAATAGGATGTGTGAAAACTAAAAAAAACTTTGACAAGCATGTTTATTTTACAAAGTTTGACAGACATGCTGYATTCGCATTTGTGAGATGCAGAAGGTTTGAAAGTATAGGCAGCAATGGACAACGCAGGTGCACTGAATTTGAAACATTCTCCAGACAGGCTTTTTGGGGCTCTTGGATTATAAAGCTTCTTTCCAGCAGATCGCCACATGCTATCAACATTATGATCTAATTTTATAGTGGAAAAATGCTGTTTATCAATATCTGATAGCCTTGCTCATAGACATCTGCTGAAAATCAAATGCTTGCAGATTTACATTGCCACATCTAACTTTTAAGACAAATCCCGTACACAAATTCAGAAAAAGAATTTTACCTGCACCAATAAAGTGTGTCCTTTTTTCATTATTGTTGTTGATATTACTATTATTAGATTTGCTCTTCTAGAAAAGACACTCAACAAGACCAGCCTAAGTTTTGTCTGCTTGATACTGAAAAATGAAGCATGAATTAAGAACCCTATATTCCATTAATGATGACATCTACCAGAACCCAGTTAAGAGATGCCAAGGTATGTTAGTCAGAGTGAATGTGACAGATGAGTTATATTACAATGGATTATACATGGTATTCAGTTTTTCCAATTAAAAAGTGAACTGTGACACCATCAGGTTATTTTTATAGAGGGCAGTGGGAGTAGGTTATATTCCTGATTAAGAAATCTAAAGGAAGCAAAGTAAGAAAGGGTCACCTTAGGAATTAACATGTTTAAAGAGAAATATAACACATGAAAATAAATTACTGTGCTCTAGATACTACAATGATATCAATCTATGTTCTCCCTTACTTTACCATTTTGATCTGTTTGGTTTTTTTTTTGGTTTATTCATTGATACAGATTAAACTGTAAATGTAATGCACCATCTATCTCTTAATTTAGATTTTTTTTTTTATAATACCAAAGGGCAAAACTCTGAATAAGCTTAAGGGTTTTATTTCTTTTGTTATAGGGAGTTTTACCTGCTTGTTGTGTTCTGTTTGAGGGGTGGGGGATGTGGAGTTTTTTGTGCTGTTTGTTTGTTGTTTAGGTTTTTTTCTGGCTGTTTTTTATTGACTCAGCAATACCTCCTCCAAGAGGAGGAACTGAAATTCAGTGAACCAACAGGTGAGAGCCTGTACATCACTTGTCACACTGAAATGACAACCCTGTGCCTATAAAAAAAAATTGTGCCTCAGAAAGACACATCAGTAGAGATGGATGCAAGAGTAAGCAGTAGCCTGTGTTGGACAGTTTCAGTGACGTGACTTTGTTCTCCTACACAGTTCAGAACTTGAGTTCACTCACACCTTTTGTCAAGTCTTTCAAAATGTCTCAAATGCATTACCTTACTTAAAAAAAAAAAACAAACCAAAAAAAAAAACCAAACAACCCTACCACACCTACCACACCTATCCTAGCTACAAATTGTTTTTTTTTTGAAAAACACAATTATAGTCTTAATTTCAATAGTAGTTAGTTCTAGCAAAACTCATGGAAATCAAATTAAATTCACAACTAAATTGTGACTACTTGAGCTGCTCAAAATCCTAAGTAAACTCCTTCAGCTACTACTGAGATTCAGTTAAAACAATATGGAGGTCGATTAATGAACATTACAGGCGAGCAGACATGCTCTACCATTTGCACTATCCAGATATGCTTGAGTACTACACAATAAAACATTCATCAGGAGCTTTAACAAAGATAATAAAAGGGAGAATGCTTTTTTCCTTAAAAAAAAAATCTTTAATTTTTACTTCTGCAGCCCTTCCAATTTCACAGATGCACTTTGGGACAACACTCCCTCTTAAGACTGAAGAGTTCTTCCTTCCTAGACTGATCTTCCTAGTTTTACAAAGACCAAAATAGACCAACCATTTGTTGATGAAGGGCTATAATTTCTGCAAAAAAGAGTCACATATAATAACAGAGCCTAGAGATTCACTACCTTTCTCTCATTAATGAGCAAAATCTCAGAAAGAAAAAAACATACAAAAGCAAGATAATCTAATAGGCATTTCACTTATTCAGGCTGCTACACAGGGTCATTTTCCATTAAAGATTTCAGGAAACAAAACTTATTTTTAACATTAGATTAAGTACCTCTTAAAACTCATGCCCTCTTTTTTTTTTTCTATCATTCCTTTTAAAAGATAATGGGAAAGATGACAGATAGAAGAAAAAAATGAAAACAAAATATTTCTGACTTTCCCCTGGTGTCACCTTCTTTCCTCCTCTTAGGAGCCATCAACCATCAAAAAGATTTTTCAAAACATACCTCTTCCTTCTCTGGACTGAGCATGTCATCACCAGATGWATGACTTAGAACACACTCACTGCTTGGAAGGATTCACTGGGAGACACAAAACATTCCCAAGCAAAGAGTTTTGATATTTTTAAGAGGGTGAGCCTGTTTTAGCTCTCMAATTATTTTTTCTGTCAAATCTGGGAATAAAGGAGTGGAYGCGGGTGAATGTGTCAAAACATAAACCTCCAGATTACATTCACCCCTACCAATTAATTAAAATATCAGTAAAAGAGGCACAAGAAAATGGAAGAGCTCCTCTCTGAAGGTGAAAAAGAGATGGTGAAGTTCCACACTTCAGTTTMATTTCAAAGTACTTCATGTGAAAATGTGTGAAGTCAGAAAAATTTCACTTAGGTGGAACTAAACAAAGACGACATTCTCTTCTCTTTGCCTAATTTTAGGTTAAATCTTAAAATAAGGAAGCACACAAGTGTCCTAGTGCTGGCCCAGATCAATGGGAGAGGGCATGGCCAAGACACTGTTATTGGATGCTGTTACATCGTGGCCAAGGCAAGGGAAAGGCACATGGACATGGTTTCCAGTCAGGAGCAAGCTCGGGGTGTGGTGCCACTGTCTGCAGTCACATCAGATCAGGCTTTGGGTGAGTATTTGTGCATGTAAATCTCCCTCTCTTTGTACACTTCTGTTTTTAGCATTGTTGCTGCTACTGTTTGTTTTCTTATCTCATTGTCATTTCCAGTAAWTTGTTCTCATCTCAACCTGCAATTTTTACATTTTGTGTCCTCAATTCTCAACTCCGACCTCAGAGCTGCAAGATGGCTGAAAAGGTTTCAGCTGCCAGTCAGGTGAGCCCCGGGAACATGCAAAAATGTTCACAAAGCCTGACCCAACATGAGCATCCCGACCACTCCATTCACCACRCTTGCTGCCAACTGGAAATCTGTCTTTTCTTCCCTCTTCCCCTAACCATCATGCAAGGTGGTATCAAATAACACAACATCTTGGGCATGCCCCCTCCCACTGATCTGGATGAGAACTACGACAAAAACATGCAAATAGGGACACAAGATGTCAAGAGGTTTCATGATGGGAGAATCCCACATCCCACTATGCAGCTAAAAGCGCTCTCCCTTCTAACKGGAATGTGCATGTCAAGAACCGTCTCCATGACAAATCAGGAATCACAGAAAATCAGACATCTTCATCATCAGGCATTTATGAGCACCATTACAGGATGATTCYTAAGACAGCAACTAAGTGATGGAGGGAAGGTTTGCAAAGATCCTTCAGGAACAAGGAAGGAAAGGTACTACACAGCACTTTGAGAAATAATTAGAAGAGGACAGGCCTTTTTATTCTATCCTTTACAGGTGGCTACAATAAAGTCATAATCAAGGCTTCTGTACTAATTTTAAATTCATGTAGAAAAAATCAGGATTGTCCAGTCTCCTACAAGCATTCAACCTGCTTAYTCTTACTTATTCTCCAAAGAAAGGAGTTTGACACCACTAGAAAAAACAGATTATTTCTTCATTGGGCCACTAATAGTCCCAAGAGGGTGTTTGAAAGCTACTGATTCATTATATTTATGTGAACACTAAGTCACACTGAAGTAACCTTTCAAAAAATATTYTTCACACTGAAATATAAAGAACCTTTGGAATCTACCAAAAAGGAGAAAGGAAACCAATTCACATGATAGATTTTACAAGAGTAAGCAAATGCCAGTGAACAAAATCACATTGTACATAGTGTTTTCTTCATTCACTCATTCATTTATTCATTCATTCATTCATTCATTCAGGTACAATTCAACACTTACAAAAAATAATTATAGAAATTCTCTCACTTTGTATTAGAAATGCAATCACAGATGTAAGAGCACACATTTTTATGCATGATCCTTTCTTGCATCCTGCATTAAAAAAAAAAAAGCCCCATAAGAAACCTATAGGAYTGTTATTTTTTTCTTTGTTCCTAACAGTTTTTTTGTAACCATCAAAGAAATACTATATAAGTGGGAAATACTATGTAAGTGAGGGACAATAAAATGAGAAAAAAATAATCTATAGATATTACCTATCTCGATTGCTGCAAATAACATTTCCTTAGACCATCTGTTCCTCTTTAGGTATAAAAGCTTCTAAAACAGATTAGGATATTAAACAGCCATCCTGCAGAAAAGTTTCCTGTTGCTAAGAAACAGGAAGTAAAATAATATGTCCAAGGTCAGCTGTTACTGAATTGATTCAGGCTGATAAAATTTTTGACCCAATTTGACATATTTCCGAAAGAATCAAATATACCATTTGTTCAGGCTGGACTGTTTCCATAAGTCATATTTTGCTAAGAATTTTTGTATTTGCATGGAGATGATGAGTAAAATGGTGTTCAATGAACAGTGACAGAAATGTCACTCTGGTTAGGCAAATCAACAGGGAATTATGGTACTTTGAGAAATCATTTTGAGGACTTCAAAAATTCATCACATTTCATATGACCTTTCATTTCTGGCAGGATTTTCATTATACAGACTTTAGTTCTAGGTTTAAGTCAAAGGCTAAAGCTTCTAACACACCACTTCTTTCAACAGCCATGGTTTCACCTGAGGCACCACTTCTACAAACATGAAATAAGGAATTATTCTCTTGATCCAAGCTCATTGATTCAGCTCCCTTAGAAATGAAGAAATCCAAACCATCTCTATACAAAATAAAATCAAAATAAAAYATTAATATCGTGAAATTAGTGCACGGCCTCCAGTGGTGTCACTTCAAAAAGAGCACACAGAACAAGCCACAGGCTTGCTACATAAATATTTAGGAAATGGTATCTTARAAAATATTCAGTATGTCTGCAAACCAGTATCATTATCTATGAAGCTTAATGAATTATGGGGATTTTTTTCCCAAAAAAGCCGAAACAAAACAAAAAATCATTATTTCAAAGGCTTCCAATGAAGATTAGAGAACAAGACAAGGAAAGTTTGGATGTTTGATTCAAAAGCGTTGTTCAATTTACCAACATAGGTTCTTCCCTAGCAAAGCTGTAGAGACACATGGAAGCAATCAGGTACTTTGCTGTTTTGCCTTCCACYCTCCCTACAGGTCTGCACAGCTCTTATCAAGCAGCACATGCAAGAATTTCCCCCCTTCACTTCAGGGAGTTAATTACACTACACAGAAGGTCCCGGAAAACAACATGGTTTCAGGTACAAAAAGCACTAAGTTACAGTCTACTAAACATAAAAAAAAAATACAAACCGAACAACACGTAAATAGCAATACATCCTACAAATAACCTAAACAAAACTGCTAGACAGACAAGCCTATTTGTCCCCTACACAGTCTTTCCCACTGGTTTGCTGCACAGGCTCGAACATACACCAAAAATAATGTATGTTCAAGCACAGAACTTCAAATGTTTGTCTTGATGCCCACACTTCTTAGTCTGAAAAGGCAGYTCCCAAAATTACAGCATGTGCCACATGGACATTCTTCTGGCTTGCAAAATACCTTTTGCTTACCAAGCTTGTACCTGACAAAACTGCCTGAACTCTATAAAAGTATTTTCCTCTTGCTGCCTCCTATTTGCTCTCTATATTTTCTACTTATTWTCTCCTCTGAAGGTAACAGCAGTGATAACACACCTTTTAAGAAAAAARGGAACCCGACAGTGATAATGCCACACATTGGTGCTGAAATAGCCAAGGAGAAAAAAGGTCAAACAGCATCCTGTAATCCCAAGGTTCCTTAATGACATCAAAAGGTGCTGGTACCTTTAGGAATCCTGCACACCCATTCAAAAAGGCTTGCATCAAAAATAATTTGCATTAATTTACTATTATTGATAATGTTCATATATATATATATATATATATATATAAAATAGAAAATACTTACATCAAAAAGAAATTGTCTAATTAATACATGATATTCAGTAATAAACACTGCCCAGTCTTTTTCCTTCCCCGCTGACCCATTCTTCCTTTATGGTTTAAATTTTAGTATCCTGGTGATACAGAAGTTTTTTCTAAATTGTAGATTAGTTTAGGATGTTTCTTCCTTTGACACCTTCTAACCCTACCAACAGTTCTCACACTGACAAGGAAATTTAAGGCTGTTCCAGTCTATGACARGACAGTGGTTTCACTTCAGCATGAAACTGCTAATAGGGAAAGTTACTGCAGCAAAATTCTACATCAGATCTCACAAAATGGGAAGACAATAATTTGAAAATATCCCACTCATGCYCATCCTTCCAGAGATTTCATTCACATCCAATCCCAAACTCACCTACACACAAGTGACACATCCATCCAAGGGTTCTTGCCAGGATCACCTCTACGTGATAAAAAGGACAAGAGGCACCAGCTACCAAGTCCTCACCAYGTTTCTGGGTTTCTTCTCAACTGGAAACAATAAACTACTTCTTGGACAGACCTTCATAGCTTTTAGGAGCCAGGAGCCATTGTGGGGTGGTCCCCCACACCAGAACCTTACTTATTTCAGTCTCCATAAATATTCGGCCAGATTGCTTCTTACTCTTGTTTTTTCTTCATTTGTTGAGAAAGTAGGAAAAGTATTAATATGCATAATAAACTTTCACTGACAAATCATTTGCTCTTTCAGAGGGCAGGCATCCTGGTCCTAACATAAGCATTCCTCAATCTTACCCTTGACAATAGTGTYCCAGAAACTGCATTCTTGAAGAGTGGTTCTTCATTATCACAGGTCTTTCTTTTAACCCTTCTGCTGTTTCTGGTGCTTAAACAYACCATTTCTACCTCATTCATACCAACCCTGGAAATCACAGCAAAGAAGGCAAAAGCTGATGATTATCAAAAACGTCTGGACAATGTTCTCAGGCATGTGGTGTGATTCTTGAGGTTTTCCTATGCAGGGCCAGGAGTTGGGTTTGTTTTGATTCTGTTTTCTAGATGTCCATCTGCAAGACCATTCCCCATTATCCCATAAATCACAGGGTTTAGTTTTTCGTTACGAAAATGTACCATATGGGAAGGTTTCCCAGGGATAATTTAATACCAACATATAATACCTTTATTACCTAACAGCTTACATTTTTCCTCATAAAGAATACTTTTACTTCCTGCCTTTACAATATTTGTCTCCTCTGTCTTAATTTTGGCCAGAGAGAGCACACTGTGTGACCAGAACTTTCCACAACACCAATACAGATATGCAGATAGGGAATCCTTTTCCCTAAAGAAAAGGTTTTTGGCATCATTGTAGGGAATCCTTTTCCCTAAAGAAAAGGTTTTTGGCATCATTGCAACAACTGTTTATCAGCTGCACAATTTTCACACTTAATGCTTTCCACTGAGAACTCAAGTTTYCAACAAATATAATTCTCTACTATACAGTACATAAGCTAACTAAATTAGGAAAGAKGACTWAATATGMAGAAGTCATCTTTTGAGCCAAAGTAGCTGGAGTAAGATGAAATAGAGAATGAAGGAAAAAGTAGGCATGTCTCAATGAACATCAAATTGATTCCAAAATCCTCTCATAAGTAAATAAACACTGATGTGCAGAAAGAGGATTAGACCACTACCTCTAGTCTGGTTAGGCCTTTTGAAAAAGCTCTAAATTAACCATTTGTTACTGCTTTCTTTACAAGGTTTGGTGTCAAACAATTTCCAACCTAACATAAAACTATGTGAGGTATTCTTCTTGTAACAGAACATTCCCTAATGGGACACAAGCAATATTTTCTGGCAGAAATGATCACAATTGTTAAATGTTTCACTATCTGAAATGGTCTCAGTCATTTCCAAGTACTTGAAGTACCTGGCAGTTCTGCAATGTTTATAATATTTGTCACAGGACAAAACACAAACCCTAAAATGTTGACTGAAACCCAGAGAAAATGGCTTGATTCCTAACAGTTTGAATATTATGCCAAAAATAAGCAGTAACTTAGTTCAACTTGAACACTGTCAAAACCAGATCCTGCCTAACACTGTAATAATGAGAGCTGTGGCACATTATTCACTTTCTAGCATCATGGCATTCAAGATAGAAACATTCAAATCATGTCCTGTAAGAAGACAGGTGCTTAAGCCTGTTTATTCCAGACTCAAAACTGAGGTGTTTGTCTGGTGAGGATGCCACRTTTGTCCACTTATAAGAGTAACCCCTTATAGCACTGACTGAGACTTGCACACTCCTGTGGAGTGTGACACCTTTGCCCCAGTTGTTCCTACTATCATACAATTTCTCTTATATGTGGTAATAATATAGTAACCATAGGACAGAAGGGGTAACTCTTATCTCATTTAAAAAAAAAAAAAGTGGAAAACATGTTCATTGTTGCTTCAGCGTAAAAGAAAAAAATGATCTACCAGGAAGATATTTCACATTTCTTGACTATGAGAAAGATTAACCCTCTCAGGTCTAGTTGAGAATAACTACTTTCATTTTGCCAGGAAAAAAAAAATTCATCTTCACAACCAAAGTGCTTAGCATAAGACAAGAATTTGTAGGTTTGTTTGTAACCCCACACCTACTGCTTAACAGTAAATTTGTGMAGGGTGTTCATCTGGACATTTAATTCTTTGGATTCTTACCACTCACATGACTATTCAGATTTTGAAGCTCCTCTACCATCTTCTCCTCATAACCTGTCTGAGCAGGAGAACTTATAAAGAAATAGATATGTGTTGTGGGAAAGCTGTGGAAACAGCAGTGACTTCTAACTCCATGTATCTCATCTCATTCTAGACACAAACACAGAGGATAGGCCATGCTGCTGTCACAAACTGAACAAACTTGATAACCATTTAAAATGCAAAAATGGAAGCGTAGCAACTGTGTCTGACAAGGAACCCTCACCCCTGCAAGGCAAAACGTTGCATTTAATWGCTATCTGATTTTATACTTGAAAGATGCATCTATTTCACTCAGATAAAGTCCTTGCTGGAACAGACAGAGCCACAAATATTTTTATATGCCTGTCTACTCCTAGATTTCTACAGCTGGGAAACAAATTCCAGCAGTCAAACACAGCATAGTGAAACCACAGCAATGGCTGAGGTTTACTGCTGTTCAGCATTTGCCTCGCCAGTGCACAAAGGATTTCTACAGAGACAAGTACACACAAACTGCTCCAGAACCGGCACTAGCTGTGTTTTTGATAATTAGGCTTGTGAAAAAGAACCAACAAATTTAGTAATGCTTACAGCAACTGAGCATTATATAGCTTCAGGACTATTGGCAGAGCATAGACAGCTCTGAAYATGGGGAGAAGAACAATGTGTTACACTAGCCAATTATTAAAATAAGGTAGAGATCTGAAAGATTTGACCTTGTTAAGAGAATGCACTCTTGGATACAGCTCTAMACTGCATTTCTTCAAGGTTCTGATCCTCTTCCTTCTCCTCCCTACCTCCATTCTTCATTTTTCTCTGGAAACATTATGATTTGTCATTTCCTTCTAGGGTTTGTTTGTTGGGGTGTTATTTTTAAAGTCTGAAAAGAATTAATGGGATGAGAAAACAGCTTTCTGGGAGCTCTACCCAGGATRCTTCCTTGGCCATGAATAACTAACTAGTTTTGAAAACAGCATTGCTCTATTTCAGTTGCTGAGCAGGTGGTCCGTTAAAYCTTAAAAGTTATGTCTGTTAGTTAAGTGTTCATGTAAATATTTCATTAAGCTTCCTGGCTTATAATAAGCATTGCTTAATGCTACTTTATGCAACACACACTGCAGAAATCATTTTACCAAGGGGAAAAAAAAAAGATGCATGAGACATGAATAACTGCAGTTRGGGGGCGGGTTTCATATAAAAGGGAAAAAAGAGCAAAAAAGAGCATTAATTCTAAGTTAAATGAGCCTGATTAGGGAAGACACATCTTGTGTCATCTCATCACCTTACGGCCTAGGCAAATAAGTTCACATTACCCCTTTGCTCTCTTTCCTATAATCATATCCAATTTTTTTTTCAGCAACTTAACAGCAACTTAAGAAAGTGTAGGATGTTTTTCCACAACACCTTAAGAYAAATGAATTTATTTCTATAACATATTGTGTCATCACAAAAGACTACTAATCTCTTTGTGTTGCAAAGCAATAAAGATAAAAGATCTTAACCATGAGCAACTTTTAGCTGTTTAGATGTTGACAGTCATTCCATTTGAATTTCTGTGAAGTTGAGGGATGTAGTTAGGTTGCCTGTTGCTCCACCAGAACACTACCACTTAAACACTACCAGAAGGTACCTAGTTTCTCTGTCAATTTTGCAAGACATCATCTGTTTTATTTCCTGGCATTCCCCACCTTGGCAAGTGATTTAAAAATCCTAAAATGCAAATAACACACTGAACATTAATTATACTTTGGAAAGCATTTTTATTCACATATTTATTTTTTGTTTATAACACTGAGAAAAGAAACCTTTCCCTCTGAGAATTTTAAAGTTCACAGAAATCTGTTATTTTAGTTCTTCCTTCATGAAATAAAGACACTATCCTATTACTAGCCTGAAAAGCAACACTGCCTGTCATAATTCTTACATAGTTTGTCAGGACAGAGGAGTGTTATTCACTGCCCTTGCAACAATGAAGTTTTCTACACTTCAACAGAATTATTGTACAGATGGTGAGGCATGAAGTTGTAATTTAGAGATCCAAAATAGGCTTCAATTCTTATTTAACTAAAGGTGAAATGAAAAGTAATATCTGGAGAAAAAAAAACCCCAACACATTATTTTTTCCATTTCTAGTAAAGCATCTGCATTCTCTCTGTGCATTTAAAGTAATGCAGCAAGAACTGTGACAGAATTACGGACACCGTAACGCATGAAGCACCATTATGGAACTGCACAGCCAATACAGAATCAAAGCATGGACAGCATTTCAGCTCTGCAATGGAAGAGCTTTCATTTCAAGGGAATGAAAGCAAAACTCAGACAACTGCAGTCCTACAGAGACCACAATGCTACAGAATAAAGYAGAAAGGGAACTGGAGTAAGCTTTGCACTACTCCCCAGTAATATTTAAGTAGGAAGCTAGGTCTGAGGCTAAATTATTACAAATGAGAGCAGAATTCTCTTTTATGAACCCGCTAAACCAAAAAGTACTCATTATAATGTAACGTCATTTCCTGTGTAATAATGAACACTGCTAAATGTAGACAGATACCTGGCTCAGAAATACCTCCAGACACTAGCAGGTAGAGCTGGTACAGTCTCTACAGCAAGCAAGCACYAAAATTCCTACGGCTTCAGAAGCAATGAGCTAATTCTTCTATAAGTTAGACCCTGATTTTCAGATTGGGCACCCAGAAAAAAGAGAAAAAGACACAACTGCAAATAAAAAATAATAATAATAAATAATTTAAATCATTTAAAAAACAAAAAAAATAGGTCCAGCATCAAACAGGACCTATGTGGGTAAAGAAGCCATAAGCCATATAAACTGTATCTCCAGGGTAACACTTAGCTATCCAGCTACAAAAAATCACTTCTCCCCTATTGTGTATTCAGCATGCACTATAAAATGAGGTTAGAGCTTTACAGATAAAAATGTCATACAGCTCTGATTTATCCCCAGTACATCAGAATTTTGAGCAATGGTTCTGTGGCAAGAGGACAGAAAGTGTGGAAAAAGTGGCTTTAATACATACTGACATACACCAAAAAACTGCCCAGAAACTGGGATCTGCTGTAATAGCCAAGGTAGGTAACAGCACTGAGGTGTTACTACCCTGTGATCAACAACTGAAAACAATGGCACATTTTGTCTACACTGYTGTCACACTAGCACCTTGACCTGGCTTCAGGTGGGCACACCTGCCTGCCTGCCCTCACATCTCAAACCACACAAGCAGCATTGTTCTTGTTAACTAGCCCCTTGTTAGTATCCGCATCTGAATCACGTCCTACCAGATAATTTTTTGTTTTATTTTTTAGCAGGCCACTATTCTAGCCTAGACCCTGAATATCACCTCCCTGTKGTACAGTCTGACTCCTCAAGTTTCAAGCAGTCATCTCTTCAGGTTTGTTCCCTTCCCTATCATTTTCTYCTCCCTGTTTTGCTTCCTCTTCCTTGTACTGCTAAGCAGCTTTCTCTTCCAGAGCTCCTGGGCAGCAGGCATTGTCAGCTCAGCTGCTCACAGCCTCATCCCCCACAGCCYGAATGATTCACATTTGTGATTTCAGAGTAATCCTCTTGGCCCAGCCATTAAATGTTACAGAGGCTGTAGCCAATAAAGTTTAAGTCTTCCTAGCATAAAAAACAGGTGTTTTTGAGGTCTACTGTTTTCCACAAGCAAATAAATTTTCTGAGGAAGGGTAGAAACTCCTTCCTTGGACAAGAATCAATCGATTTTATTTCAAGGCCCCTATACTGAAGCATCAGTGTCTGCAAGTTTCCAAAAGAATTTGACAGTCATCTTTGGTCCACCAGCTCAGCTCTCTAACCTTCCTAAAACCTCCAAAACTTCTACTCAAAAGACTGGCAGACATCACACAGGAAGTTTAAAGCCCAGCAAAAGGCAAAAGTAACAATGACCAATGCCATACATCAAGAAGAGCTGACTTTRAATAGATGATTAGGGTAAAAGAAGGGTATTCATAATTTACCATATCATATTCTTCAACTATCATTTCAACTATCTATTTCAGAACTTTTACCCAGGAAAGCTCCTTTCTAGCTTTTTTTAAAATTTAAAATGTCTACATGTTGAAATCACCTCTCTAGGGAAAATGTTGTTATCTCCAAACTGTTTTCACTTTGTTGTAGTTGCTGAAACTGGCTGTTTCTGTTTGAAAAACCTTTCTCCATATCACCATAGACAGAGAGACATATCTGCTGTCAAACATACTTCTATGATATTGCTGCATTCACTTTTTCTGAACKTTATTTTAGGAAAATACTACAGAAAATAGTTCCCTTGCTCCACGAATTTAGTTCCTTACTCTGACAGGTACCTCTGATCTTTATGGAACCTTCTTCATAAATCTCTTAGACTCTATTTAATACAGTAAGATACGGCTTGATATAAAACACCTTCAATTGGGAGGTTATTATACTGATTGGAAACTCTAATTTCTAGAGTAAAGTTATACACAGCCAACATGGTCATTTGCTCTCCTATCAGTATTGTCTTACTTCAGGTCATTCTTTCCTTGTGATTATACGTTCTCTATAAAACTCACCTTGCCAAACAGGTCAAACTTCTAAACAATTACATGATACAAATAAAAAAAGCTGACGGTGCATTTTGTTTCTTAAAAACAGAATTTATCTTATTTAGAGTTTAGCCTATGAAAACAGCTATACAAGCACAGCTGTAGCAAAGTGGCCTTTAAACTGTCACACTTCCTTATAGTACCACTCTCCTGGTAAATTCCTAATACCTTTTTCTAATTTTCTTTTACCATTATGCACAGAAATATCCCTTCCTACAAAAGCAGTTTAAGAACTTGATTAACACTGACGTCAAAACCATAATCTGCAGTTCCTTGGATTAGTTTTTCCCCCTTWATAAAAAATACACTGCCCTGTTAATGCTTAATTAGCTAGCCACCACTTCACAGCCAATCTGCATTCAAATTCCACCTTAATTTCCATTTCCATACTTCTATTCCTTTTCCTGYAGGTAACTGGAATCACTTGGTGTAAAACATGAACACTCAGTGAAGTTTTTAGACAAACCAAACTTTTAGTGTTTCCCATTCCCACTTTTGGAAACACCTCTCATGAACTTCGTGCTTCTGTTCCCAATCCCCTTTGCAGGGTCTAACTCAGATTCTCTGCAGAATCTTGTCYTCAGTCCTAAGGCACTGAAAAACCCAGTTGCAATGATGAACATAATCATTCTTTCATGAATTCAAGTGTATCTTAATGACAGCTTTTCAGAACACACATATGTTTAACTGCAGTTTAAAGAGAAGTAATTATAATGGTTACAGTCTTTAGAAGTAGTCTAAGTTCTGAAAGACATATACAAATATGCTGGTGGCAATTCTGAGAGAAAAAATGAGTTCTATTCCATTAGGTACAACATCACCACAGGCAATCAAAAGCACTCCCTCAGTTTTTGTTTTGTAACAATTACCATTACCTGGATTCCTCACACATGTTTAAGTAGTGCTGGAACATGGCCTGTAGCATATTGCTACTGACTAGTCCTTTAGCTGAATAATCCCTTTCAAGTTTTAAACAAAAATCTAACTTGACTAGATTTCATTTAGTACTACATTTAGTATTCCACAGTATAAAGCCAAACARGGAGGCAAGAAGCATGTGCTCTTGTAACAATTATATATTTTTCATTCCTCCRCATCATTTAATTAAGWATCTTCATCACAATTTTACCCTTTAAAATTCCCATAGCAAGTGAAGATGGTTTTATATGGTTAAGACTTATATGATAAAAGTTCATTCGCACCCCAGCAACAGAGCACAGAGAGGCAGTGCCAAGTGGGGATGCACAAATTATACCTTGCCCATCTTCTTCCTGGCCCACCACAAGAGCAATCAGCCCATTAAGGGATTCTCTCTACAAGGACAGAGGACCACAGAGCTGAAGAATGACAGACAGGAACACAAATTAGGGACTTGAAGGAAAGGAGGCCCCATCCAGACTCTTTCCAGGGCAGTCCCAAGGAGGACTTCAGTCACAGTGCCCAGTTCTGAAACCCATCATATGAGTGCCCATGGGTGTGGGACATATTTAATGGACGCACGGGAGGGGCATTTGGCAATTGCACAGGACTCCTTATGGGATGTTTACAGGGGAAAAGGCAGGAACAGAGATGGATTTAMAGGATTTGGGGAAGAGCAAGCACGAGTAACAGAAGAGTAAATGGATAAAAAGGGCCAGTTGCATGCAAATATTGTAGTGGTTGGTTAGCTTGCTGGCTTGTGCGCTGCCCTGATCGGCACAATCTGTCCTATCTGCTTATTAAATCCCTTCCAGCTCTTTTCTGGGTGAATGGCTCTGCTCATTCTGMATGTGTGCACAGGGGTCTGAGTGCACCAAATTCTGACTGCCAGCCACCGGAGAGACTGGAGCAAGTGACTGAAAGTGTCAKCCTGAGCTGGGCCATGGGAACATCTGTCTGCAGTGCAGCACCTGCAGGAGCAGCTGTGGGAGCACTTTCACCTGGGTGAGTGTACTGGGAGGATGCGTTCTGCCTGGCTGCTGSCTGGAAATGGGACACGGACCTGTGGCACGCTCACCTCTCTCAGGCTGCAGAACTGGCCTGGTATTTTCCCCCAGCATAAAGAAAGAAAAAGGTTTTGAAAATTCAAGCACAGCACRTATTTAAGGAAAGGTTTTCTTTYCCTGTTCCACACACAGTGATCATCATCCTTCATTCCATACCTCAATTCWGTYCCTTTTTCCACCATTTTTCTACTGYRGTAATTTCACCCACTTCTATCAATTTTCTCTTATCAGAAATATTTTCTCTCTTCCTTTTCACTTCTGCCCTACACCATCACAGATTTTAGCAGTTTGTTTCCCTTCAGCTTGTTTAGATCTTTAAATATTTCCAAAGATCTTACCTTTATCTTCCTCTCCACAAAATACTTTCCTCTTTAAATTCCTCAACCACCCATTCAGTAGGGATAAAAACTGCCCTTACACATTCTATCACTTCTCTTCAGCATTCTTTCTGCTTGCCAAAATTCCTTCTTTGTAACRTTGCCTTCCACTCTCTTTCAAAGCAAACATGTGCATTTGAAGTCCTCTTGTTCACAGTTAAATAAAACACGGCTATTTTCAAACACTTACTGACCGAACAGGGTTTGCATTAAGGTTTTTTTCACAGAGAACAGAAGAGAATCAGCAGACTATTACTACGAATGCTGCTCAAAAGACACAAAAAAAAAGGAAAAAGGTTACTCACAAAGTGCAAGGGACTGGTCATATAACAAACTTACCAAGAAAACACTCAGAGGTTATCTACATCCTGTCTCCTCCTCCCCTGCTTGTGGCTGCAGAAGAACAGAACCTGATAAAATTTCTCAGGCTTTGTTCTACCTTAAGTTGCCCACCTTACCAACTTCAGTATGTCCATAAAAAAGTGCAGAGTTTATTTCAGTTCTTCTCTCTAGCAAGAGTTTATCAAACAGCTTTCATCTTTTTGAAGCATTTTACTGCAATGGACAGTTGCTCCCTTCCTCCCAGCCCCACAGAATACTGCAACCCACCAGCTATGAAGGCCAGCATTTGAGAGGCATGTGGAGGTGGAATTAATTWGGCCTTTTTGCAGGTATGTCACCTTCTACCCAATATCTCATATCATCTGTTAGGACTTCCACTAACCTAAGGCACTGACGTCACTGTTTGATTTTTACGGAAGTACTMCACAAACAAGGAGCAGTCACAGAAAACATTTTCAATCCCTTAGAGTTATGTTTATCAACTTTATGGAAAAGCATATGTCATCACAAAAACTCATATCCATCAGCTGTCTCTTTAATGGCCATTTACTCACACAGAGAGCTAGCACAGACAAGGACAATTTGATATTGTCATTACATAGAGAAATTTTCTGCATGGCACAGAAATTATTAGTACTCACCAGAGAAACCACTCAGTCATATTAGCTGACCTGTGCTTGGCTGCACTTGGCAGACAGACCTTAAACAGAAGAGATCACACCACTGTGAGGGGATAGAGACATCTTTTGAAGTTAGCACTCAGAAGCTATGCTTTAGGTTTCTCTCCAAAGCAGCAGCACAGACCCTCTGAGCCTAAAGCAGCAATGAGGTAAAGGAGCACATCATCCACCCCAGGCCAGGAGGGCAATGTGCCTGCACTCATAGATGACGCGGCAAGGACTGGTCACACAACCTGATGCCAGTTTCACACATTAAAAATGCTGAAGTACAAGGTCTTCCCTTGGGAACCATAATCATCCCTTTCTTATGGTGATGACCCAAGATCAGGGAAGCATGATTAGATTTTGTCCTGTTACACACTCTGTGCTAGCATGCAGGACTTCACTCTGCAGCCTGCTTCTGAGCAAGGGTTTTTCTTTATCTCCTTGCTCCAGTCGGCAGAGATAGCTCCAAAAGTTCCCTTCTCCACTGGCTAGAAATCTTAMGATAGYGCAGTAATAAAATAGRGACTATCTCATGCCAAAATTTTGTTCTTTAGGTTAGGCATGTATTTGACTTGGCTCATGTTACACCAGTTTCACTTCTGAAGCAATGTATTAATAATTGGCTTCCACTTTGAACTCTTCCTCCATGCTAAAGAAGTCACTTTGTTCCTTAACATCATTGGTACTTACTTTCCTTCTGGAAAAGAAGGAAAAGAGAGATAGAGAAGACAGCCTTGGGGAAGGGAGAGAAAAAGCTCTCTCCTCTGAGACTCACAGTCATCAAGTCATCACAATGTAAACTACGCTCCATGGAGGCCAAAGAAGCTGCTCCTATGGCTCCAAAGATGGCCTGGCTTTCCCTCACCGTGCTTTTGTTTGGAATGTCTTCTCTACTTTAGAAAGCTWTCAGGCAGAAACTGGAAAACTGGGATTAGTAAACTACTGACCTCAAAGACATTTTCACTCAATGACCCAGCATAACCAAAACAACTGTGATGTGCTCACAAGCTGCCCCCTGCCTTTCCTCACTGCCAGATCTAACCACACAATTCCACAATGATTATGTTTCCACAAGTTCCTGCAGAACCACGGTGCCATTTCCCTTCCGTAGCATGCCCCCTCTAGAGCTGTGTAACACAATATGTAGTAAAAAAAAATAAAATGCAATACAAGGGAGCAGTTAATTGTAATAACTCTAAAGATGTAAAAAAACATAGAGAAACTGCTCCTCTAAGAAAAATAGCCTTACAGGAAATCAGTCACTGACTACTACCTTGTTTAAAGAACTGAATTTTGCAATAAACAGGCAAGAAAGAAYGTTGTTCCAAATTGCAAATGAAACAAGCCTCTGGTTTTCAGATTGTGCAACTCACCTGCTGAACAGATTAGAAGTAATTAAACTTTTCAGTATCCTAAAGTACTTTGCACCCCACATTGCCCACTATTTTAATACAGTCAAATTAAACATAACATTTTTGCAGAAATCACGTTTGACACTTAATTTTGTCTACCCAAAAGTTAATTTAGAGGTACAAATAGACCTGGTGGGCAAGTGTAGACAAATTTAGAGGTACAAATAGACCAGTTGCTGGTGGGCAACTGTAGAAACATTCCCAGTGTGTCATACCCTTCGTGACCTTCCAGACTTACACATTTTATTCTACTRAAGTCTGAGGTTTTGGACTACCATTCTTTGCCTACATAGTACAGCCACGCTGCTATCAATGAAACAAAGTCAACTTGATATAATGCAGTTTGCCTTTGCAAAAGTGCTCTCAGCTGTGACTAAGATGAAATTCTACCTCACCCCAAAGTATAAAGAGTTCATCCAAGCCAGTAAAGGACAGCAAGTAATGAGCTGAGGTTTCCCACTATGCTGTACTTCCCATCACTGTCCCTAAGCAGGGATGCTCACATGCCATAGGGACAGGCATAGATGGGTCAATTCTGGAACACATTCTTGTGAAGAAATCTGGTAACTAACAGCAAAGTTACTGGGACAAAATCCAGGCAGGAACATTAGAACTCTTCCTACACACAAGGCACTAGAAATGCTTTCAACACCTTGAAAGCCACTCTCCTTGTGAAAAAATACTCATTTTATAAGATTAYAAAAAAGATATAGATATAAAATGATCTTCACTGTAAAATTAGAAACTTTGTTTTCCAACAGTCACGTAGCCTTCAATTAACTTTACGCCCATCCACAGCTCAGCACTGCCAGAGCCTCCTACAAATCCAGTACAAGACCTATCTTGTACAATTGTCCTAAAACCAACAGGTCAGCACTGTGACAGTACAATCACCCAAAGCACCTTTAACATSTCTGCGTCCCAAAACTCATTCCATAGAAGAAAAGTTATAAGCAGTATAGAAGTACCCAAAGGAGCAGTGAAATTACACTGAATAATGMAATATTATCAAAGCCCCTACTACTTTGAAGTCATGACACTCTGATTAATGAGATTTAAGTTTCAGCATGTGCCTGGTTGCCAATGAGTTGGAAAAAAAAAAGGCATTGAACCATCAAAATGGCACCAGAAAACAAAGTTGGCTWGCTGTTCCTTATTGCTTTAACTATATCATTAAGTCTACCTTTCAAATAGGTGTTTATTCCACTTTCCTGAAGAATCTGATATAAATTGCTGTAATATCACAGAGMTGCCTGGAACAAAATCTCCTTTTCAATTACCAATCAATTGGAAAAATACTAGCSAGCAGAAGAGAGACCCTTTTTTCTGGCCTGTGATCACTCTGATCACTTTAAAGGAATGCACCTCATTAACCCTGATAATTAACAAGGTTATTCTCATCACATTAAAGGTTTAAGTTCCTCTATTAAGTCATTATTTGAATTTGCTGTGCTATTAAGATGATGAGACTATTCTGGATTTAATTTCACATAACAAGATGTTTCTCTTTAAAGATCCTACTTTTTTTTAAGTCAAGCCATATAATTTCATTGTCTTATATGCTACACAGAATCATAGAATGAATTAGGATGGAAGGGACATGCATCATCTAGTTCCAATCCCRTGCCATGGGCAGGGACACAATTAGYACATCTGCTGGATTAAGAAATGTATTACACACAGACAAAAAAACAAAACAATACTGAAGAACTAGAAGGGGTAAGGCAGCAATGCAAACAAGCAGCAAAAACAGTAAACGGACACCTAGCAGCAACACGGCTGTGGTAGCAGAAACCAGAGAGAACTGAAAAAGGAGAAAAGGACCAAAATTACAAGGAAATGTATATAGCTTGGGAAAAGACTACCAACAGATGTATCAACTCAGAGCTGGACCATTCCAGTAAGATTCCTCAGACTAAACAGAAACTCCCAATTCCCATAATGTCCCAGACCCAGAGGTTTGAAACTAGATGATCCATAAGATCCTTTCCAACCTRAACTATTCTATGATTCCATGTTCTTTACATTGCAAGTATAGCAATACTTATTTGAGGCTTCATAGCAATCATATGTGAGGTTTCCCAGGACTGTCTAGCCARTGAAGTCCTCTAAATATCTACTGAATGCTTTGATTCTTGCAAAGAGGTATTCCTAGTACATGAACTTTCTTCCCTGAAAAGAGAAAAGCCAGTGGTCTAAGTCAGACAGCCATTCCGAGACTATTAAAAATTGCAGCAGCCACATATCAACATCCCACATCAAACATAAAAACACAGATAATGGTTTCTCTCATTATCCATGCTGACATCACATTAGTTATTGTGCACTGTAGTTAACAAACATATGGAAAATCAGAGTGTGGAAAAATTAGTCAGAATTACTTTGAGGTGGCTATATGGGTTTCATTGGCAGCATTCCTGACACCTGGGAATTCAAGCACCTGGAACGCAAATATCTAGTGATGTCCAATTCACACCAAAGGTTTTGCAAAGAAGTTGGTTTTTTTTGGTTTTTTTTTTTTGGTTTTTTGGTTTTTTTTTCACTGAATTCAGTCCCTATGAAATAGTTRTAACAGTAATATCCTTTAAATGTCAGAAAAGACAAGAGAAGTTTCTGCCATAACATGAGTATTATCACAGTGCTGTCTGGGTCAAACACTGAAAACAAACAGGTTCATAGTGTCGAGGTCAAGGTCAGCTGTCAATCTACAGGAGAGTTTCAAGCACTGCTAGTTTGTCCCATCTGTGCACCTTAAAAGCATGTCATTCATTTAGCTTGCATTTTCCAGATCTTCAATTTTTGTAGTTTAAAGCATCCATTGCTAAACCTTGTCACAAGTGCTTGGCAGTGTGCAACAAACATGAAACTCTTCCCATGAAGAGTGTCAAGAGCRCTGTGAAATATTCAGAATAAAGACACTGTAAGTCTTATCAGCATAACAACTCCCTCGGGAATTAYCCATTTGCAAATCTCTCAAACCCCTAATAGGGTTTAAAATGTTGTTAAAAATACGGCAGGGTACCCATGAATGAACCATATATCGTCTTATTTTTTTTTTAGTCTAATGCAAGCAACTGCTCTTCAGCAGAATGAAGTCGGAAGTATACACATGAGATTAATAGAGGACATAATGGAGGGCAATATTTAACCAYCATGACAGCTTTATGTAAGTTTGGATGAGACTTTTGGTCAATAATATTAGACAGTAGCAGAGTTTTCACCATTACTAGGAATCACCATCATTGCRTCTCCAAACATCCTCCCTTTGTGGTTTGAACATTGCGAAATTCACCAGGGTGCTCACAGGTCATCCACTTCATCCACATCTTTGTAAGTTAACACATTCTCATTTTTCCTCTCGAACTGTGGTTTCCCCATTGAAACCAACAACCCTTGAACAACAAACATGTGAGTTTCATTGCCATTAGTTTCCTTCCTCCTTCTAATGCAAGGTAAACATAGCATGCATCTTCTCACCCCCCACACCCAACTGAATCAGAGACAGAACCCCAAACAGAAGTGTTTGTTTTTCAACATGAAACACAAAGAGCTTAAAATTACTCAGTTTTTACTTTTTTTTAATACAAACATTGAAAATAACTAGAGTGGCTTTGGCATTGCTTTAATCAGTTTAAACTTGGAGACAGGRACTCTAATTAAAATCGGGAACTCTAGCTGCAAGAAACAGCTAATTAGCTCCAACTTTTTAATGAAGCGCTGTGGTGGAGCTCGTATTAGCTGTTCAGTATTAAAAAGGAAATGCTCTGCAAGATAAGCTCATTCTCTCAGGTAGTACATCAGTTCGTCTATTTACTTCAATCCATGCACTGTCTGAGGGATTTAAGAAAACGCACAACAGTAACTATCAGACTTACACATCTCCATACACACTAAGATAAATTACTTTCACAGCATTTCGAACGGAGAGGAGAAATACAAGGCAGYTCATTACCTTTCTGCTACACAATGAAGACAATTTAAATTACTTTGAAGTTTAAGGTTGTGTTTCCTTCTTTTCAATTCGCTCCTGACTACAACTTGCAAATACAAGATGATGGGGAAGAAGTGAGAGAAGGCATTTGATGCTTGTGCTCCCAAGAAGTCTGGGCAAAATGTATGGGATAGAGGAAAATGGATAACTGCCAGATTAAGAGGAACCTCGTCCAGATTGTCTCAGCGAGATATGCTGACAGTAGCGGGAACCTGAACAACTTCGTTCACATTTCCATAGGTTTTAGTGTCTCGTTTTGTAAGAGTTGGTATTTCTATTCACCTTCTCACACACAGAGCATCAGCTAAAAAAAGAAATTACTTAAAACACGATCACAAGGGCAGAGTTCCCACGCCAGGGTCTTCTAACCTGAAGTCCCTCTTGTCGCGACATGCCACACTTACTCAGAAAGCCCTGATCATTACAGCAGCATTTAAGGTGGTGTTAAGCGGAGAGGTGTGAAATGGTCCCGGAGGTATCCGGTGTGCTGTCCAAGCGCCGGAGCTGCCGGGAACATTCGCCCGTGCCCGCACCGGCCCCGGCACCGGCACCGGCCGATGGACGACGGCAGCGGCACCAGCCCGCGCGGGTGCCGTGATGCGCCTCTCCCCGCCAAAACCCCCAAAGCAACAACAACACAA